>NW_022631022.1:8994756-9208606 GCF_010015895.1 Lontra canadensis | reverse complement strand
ATATATATATATATTTATATATATTTATATATATATATATTTACTCCTAACCCCGAACCTGGGCTGTTTTTAGGACTCACCCAGGAAATTTTGAAAGGTCATACAGTTGAGTCCCACCCCAGGAACTCTGATTTTCACTAGGATGGAGTCCAGAGACTGACATTTTTTAAAAGATCTACGGGGCCTTCTAAACGAGATGGAGGGGTGCCTGGGTGGCTCAGTCATTAAGGGGCTGCCTTCGGCTCAGGTCATGATCCCAGGATTCTGGGATCGAGCCCCACGTTGGGCTTCCTGCTCAGTGGGAGCCTGCTTTTAACCTCTCCCCCTTTCCCTCCCCCTGCATGTGCTCCCTCTCTGTCTCTCTGCCAAATAAATAAATAAAATCTTTTATAAATAAATAATAAACGAGATGGAGTCCATTGGCTCGTGTCCAAAACATGCCCTGCCCTCAGAGGTCCACATCTTAGTGAGACATGGAATCCTGAGTGTTGTGCCACCAGGCAGACCAGGATGCGGGAGGTAAGGACATTTTAAACAGAAGCCACAGATATACGGAAGAGAAAGAGATCTGAGAACGCTTGTTGGAGGGGATGGGATCTTGCTGAGCCTAGATAAGACTTGGGGCATGGAAGGGGGGCACCCAGGCAGAGGAGGGAGAAAAAAAGGATCATTAGAAACCTTATTTTGGGGGCGCCTGGGTGGCTCAGTGGGTTAAAGCCTCTGCCTTCGGCTCAGGTCATGATCCCAGGGTCCTGGGATCGAGCCCCGCATCCAGCTCTCTGCTACGCTGGGAGCCTGCTTCCCTTCCTCTCTCTCTCTCTGTGTGCCTCTTTGCCTACTTGTGGTCTCTGTCTATCAAATAAATAAATAAATAAAATCTTAAAAAAAAAAAAAACTTATTTTGGTTAGTAATTAATTATTTTGTTTTCCTCCCATAAGTTATCTGGAGAACATCTCAGTATGGATCTCTATGTATATATATGCTTCTTATATAATTTTGTAACAAGATTTTGTCCTGTTTAGTAATAGGATATGATCATGGGTTTAGCATGCTTCTAGACAAGGGTGTCCTTCCTCCAGCCCAAGAAGAAGGCAGAGAAGGGTGTCCTTACCCATTTCTGGTCATGTGCTTCAAAATACCTACCATATACAAAACGCTGAACTGGACTTGCTCTATTCAGAAAATTCAAATGCCTAAGTCTTCTTTAAACGACCCAGCCAGTTATGGAGGAGGGTGATGAGCAATTTTGCCAAGAATGTTTCAAATAGGCAAGCCACCCTGCGCGAGTTCAATGAATTCATTACTAATTCATTTCATTCTGTGATTTCTCTTCTCTGCCATTCATCCCTCCCCAAACTAGGAAGATGTGAACACTTGAAGCTGAGTAGGTCAAGCGGAAATGTGCGTATTTTCTTGTGACATTTCTGACCTTACACGATTGATTCCGATTTTGATGTCTTTTCTTAACAGGTCACACAAGGTTGTTGGAAAAACCCTTATGTAATAAGTGTATTAGGAAGGGTTGCCTCCCGCTTTGGGGGATAGGCAGGAGAGCCAGAAAGGAGGGGCGATAGTACAGAGCTTCAGCTGTGATCGGGTTATGATACTTCGCATGTCACCGTGATTGCATTCAAAGCATTTTATAATGTTCTTATTAATACTCAATGCAGCACCACTAGAAAAGGAAACACGGACTATTCCTACTGCCTTAAAAAAAAAAAAAGAGAAAGAAAGAAAAGAAAAAGAAAAAAAGAAATTGAAGTACAGAGTTAAATAATTTGGTCTGCTTGGTTCCAGGAAACCTAAGGGGGAGAAAAAAACTCTCCTTGTCACCAGGCAGGCTCCTGCCTCCCACTCAGAGTGGAACAGATCCACTCCCGCTGCTTCTGGTGGTTCCTGACTCACCTTCACAAAAGGAGGATACACTGAGTCAGAATGGCATTGACTTTTATTCACTTGTATTGTACTTTATACTTGTATTGGTGGAAAAAGGGGAGTTCCATGAACATTGCAAAATGAAAAGGAGGGACATAAAATGCAGAAAGACAAAGCTTATAGCATCCATCATTTCTACAAAGAGTAGATGACACAAAGAGAAACCAGATGATGCAGGACATGCCCTGGGGACCGCACGCATTCCTGAGGGGAGAGGTGCCTCACCCACAAGCAAGCATCACACCCAACCCAGGTGCTAAGAAGGAGCTGCCAATGACCTGGGAACCAGGAGGGCAGGTAGGGAAATGTGAAAAGGCCAGAGGGAAAGATGGTAAATTCTGAAGAAGATAAAGAAATGTAAATCTTTTCTGACTTCGAGGGACTTAGAGTCCATCTACACAGTATGACACACATACAGACAGACAGCCTGCAAGACTGCATATAATTAAGCACCAAATAAATAACTCCACGGCAAGGGCTGATTGGAAGAAGAAATGAACTCAGTGAGCTAAGTCAAAAGTTTCCAGGAAATGAGCCTTTTTGCGGGCCTCAGAGGATTCTGATAAATGGCAAGAAAGGGAAGGGAGGCCAGCCATGAAGAATGGCCCTGACCAAGAAGTGAATTCTAGCCTGACTATAAAGCATGGACATGAGAGTCAGTTCATTCATTCATTTGTTCAATCAATCAATCAATATTTATTAAGAACCTATTGTATGCTGGGGCGCACCTGGGTGGCTCAGTCGGTTAAGCATCTGCTTTCAGCTCAGGTCATGATCTCAGGGTCCTGGGATTGAGCCCCATGTCAGCCTCCCTGGTCAGTGGGGAGCCTGCTTCTCCCTCTCCCCCTGCAGCTCCCCCTGCTCATGCTCTCTCCCTCTCTGTCAAATAAATAAATAAAATCTTAGAGAGAGAGAACCTATTGTGCGCAGGCACTATGTTAGGATCCAACAGCAGGGACAAGGCATTCGGCTGCCCCACAGGAGTTTACACATCCCAGAAGGACTACAGGAAAATAAGAGTTGGACAGGGGCAGCCTGGAAGAGATTTGAGACAGTACCACATTTTGGCCTTTAGCCTGTTTTCTGTAAGAGCTGAGAGTTTTTGAGTAAGAGTGACAGGTGCAAAGCTCTTATTACCAGGAAAATGACTGTGGCAATGCTGTTTCTATGAACTACAGGGGGAAGACAGTGAAGATCACTTAGGAAACTCTTGGGATGGTCCCAGCCTAAGAGATCACAGATTCAAACCAGGGTGACAGCTGGGAAAAGGAGGACACACTCACAGGGCTTGGAAACCAGCAGGAGTCCAGAAGAGAAGATAAGGACCGACAAGGTCCCAGATATCTCCAATCTAGATGTCTAGAGAAATACTAAAAGGCAAACCAGTGAGGAAGAGAAGGTAAAGGGGATACTTTTCTCTAGCCCCAGGATTGGAATGTTCTGGAGGCTGGGCTTTTTTTCAACCACTGTCTCCATTTTTGCACCATTATTGATATTCCCACTCTGGATCTCTCTCTTTTCTCCAGCCTGACAAAATCTGTTCTTGGGCAGCTTTAGATGGTCTGATAGAGTAGTTCACAGTGAGGTGCTAGTAACCAACCAACAATTTATCAAGACCAATACAGTAGCTCAGAGGGACCGGTAACGGTCAAGCTTGGCATTGACCATAACCACGGAGGAACCACTCTGGGCAGAGGGCTTTCCAAGCATGGTGGAGACAGCCACTGACTCCATGCATCTAACTCCAGAATGGTCTCAGGCAACTTTCTATTTGTCCCACTTCTGAACACTGCTCTATCATTTTTGCTTCAGTAAGATAATTAGAAAGGATTGACTGGTTGCATCCCTGTCCTTGTAAGATGGTATCCTGGAGGACAACCACCAGACCTTCCTCTGGGGACATGTTTCGTAGCATGTTACCTTGCTTGGGCCATAGAGTTCCTGTGCTCTAGGGCTTTCAGTCACCTGGGAGCTTGTTAAAAGGCAGATTCAGAATCAGTAGATCTGGGGTGAGGCCTGGAGTTCTGTCGTTCTCATAACATCCCAGCTGGTGCCTACACTGCTGGCCCAAGGACCCACAGCTAAGAATGTGTATGGGAACAGACAGCTCCCCTCCCCAGCAGACTTTCGATTCCTGCCTTAAATCCCTCCTCTGCCACTTTTCAGATGGGTGACCCTGAGCAGGTTTTTGTTTCCCTGTCTATAGGAAGAAAACTAACACCTAACTCAAAGGAGGTACAGACGCAGGTGGGTCTTCAGGAATCGTTCATTGCGATAACCGATTTCTCTTCTCTTCTGGATGCTGGGAAAAACTGTGAAAATTACAGGCACATACTCCCACAAGGAAAGGGAAAGTCTCCAGAGGCACTAACTGAGAATGCAATGCACAAGATACCTTCAGAAACTAAAAAAGCCACTGAAAACTTTTATCATTATGAAACCCTGCATAATTACAAACACATCCAAAAATAGCATGATCCTGTGTTTGTCTCAGTGATTTATAACAGCAAGATCTCCTACATGATTTCCCAGTTCTAAAATTTCCATCCTCCAGTTTGTAGGAAAGAAAGCATTTTTTTGTAGATTTTATTTATTTACTTAAGAGAGAGGGAGACAGTGGGTGGAGGGAGGAGGTGCAGTAGGGCAGAGGGAGAGGGAGAAGCAACTCTCTGCTGAACACAGAGCCCGGTGTGGGACTCGATCTCACAACCCTGAGATCAAGACCTGAGCTGAAGGCAGACATTTAAGTGAATGAGCCACGCAGGAACCCTGGGGAAAAAAGCATTTGAAGAAGCCAGGTTACCTGGTTCAACCAACCTCAGTGTATTCAAGCTTCTTCAACCCTCCCTTGCAAGAATCCTCCCTTCCCCAAAGTCAGCGTCCACCCTGCACTGAGAATTATTGTCCTAGTACATTATGAAGTTTTTGATCCAAAATGTGTCATTTACATGAAACTAAAAAAAATGCATTTACCATCACGAACCAGAATAGTCTCATATTTGGAATTCTTTGTCATAGGTGAAGAAATAAACCTCGACATTTCTACATTTTGAAAAAGCAAACCTCCGGCTCCGTAAATGCAGTTTTTGTCAGGCTAAATATCAACATTCCTTTGCATGTATTAATCCTTTAACCCCAGTATGTGAGCCAAGTGAACATAGCTGCATAAATATTGGGCTCCAAAATAATCTGCCTCTTGTTTTACAGATAGAGTGCCTAGGATTTCTTTTTTAAATCCCTCCCTTTTACTTTCTCTATCCCATACCCAGAAAAACTCCTACTCAGAGAAAAGTAGGACTTTCTCTTATCACTAAGAGCTAACCAACCTTTCAAAAAAAAAACATTGGGAGTAAACGGTAAGAGCTATTCAAAACCAAAGAGAATGCCAAGACACTAAAAAAAAAAAAAAAAGTTTTACTCTCGATGCAAATGAAGCTACCGGAATCGGTAGGGAGCAGAATAAACAAAACAATTAAGCCATTAGCACTTCTCCTTGGAGACAAACTGGCCTTTGGAAGCGGGCAAAACCAGATCCCACTCTGGCAGGTGAACGGTTAGCCCACTAAGGGAAAAAAAAAAAAGGGCAGTAAATTCTCCTCTTTGAACCTGAACAGACAGAAACTTGGTCAGCTAATAATTTTATATTCTAGTGGTCCACATCGCCGAACAAGGAAAAACTTCTTATCCTCTCTGGTACTGATTTCTTCCATCACCAAACTCAGCCTAACCAGCACACTGTGACAGTGAGGAGCTGGAAAGCGAGGTCACGGGTCACACCTGATTTGAAAAGGTTCCTTTGGCGTTGGGAACTTCTCCTCAAAGGGCTTTGGTGGGTTCTGCTTCCATGTCTGCTTGGGAAGAGCAGCACTATCCCTTAACGGGACGAGTTGGGACTGGCTTTGGGACTGCCTTTGGGACGGGCTGTGTGGCCTCCGGCAATCCAGTAACTCTTTGGGTCCCAAGTGAAGGAGGGTTGTAGTGAAGAGAGTGAGAGTCAGATCCAGAAGGCATTCCAGCCCACCAGCTTCCCTCGGCCACCTCTGCCTTCCAGGAGCTGAGATGAAGTTGCTGATATCCTGTTCTATTAAAAGAAAACTCAAAAGGAAGCTCAAAACTTAAAAGGTTTTATCCGAGGGGGCTATTTTTATCTTTGAAAAACACTTTCAGTTTACAATTAGTTAACTGTCTACTCTAATCCACCGGCTCTCATCAATCACTCACCCGCTGGAGGCCTCAATGCCATGGCCAAGTTGCATGGGAAGGCTTTCAGCTCTCCCTGCATTTCCGGTCTAGTGGGGAACAGTGTGGTTGCGTGCAGCAAAGCTGCTGATTCTACCAAGTGCTAGAATGATGATGGAATGGATAATGATGCTAAATGCTAAAATGATGATGGATAGGTGATGGAAACACAAAAATGAGTGTGACACGGTGTCCCTTTAAGGAGTTTATACAGCCTAATCGTGATGTAGGAAGCAAAGGCAAAAGAAAAACTAACTTCCTTACTACCTACAGCCCATTCACAAGTCCTTAAAACAGGCAGAGTCACATTCCTCCAGGAACTCAGCTGCCTAGATGTTAATGCTTTGCTAACGGCAAAAGGCAAGCTTGGCCTGACCCTCTGGATCCTGTAAGTCTACTTTAACATGTAAAAATTCCTTTGGAAACTTCCTTTATCTCTACCTCCCAAGATACACCTTGGCAGTCATCCCCCCAAGCATATGGCCCACCGATATACATCCGAAGGGTCTTGTGACTAAAGGTTTTATTAGACAGTAATGAAAGACCTTTTCCTAACAATAGCTAGCCCCTCAAGGTCCTGGAAACCTCGATTCCAAAATTCCTTAGAGACTTACACTATCCCTAAGCCCCTCCCAACTTGCAAGTATATAATGGGCCACTACTCACCACCCAGGTGCAGCGCTTTCTGCCCAAGGGTCCTGTCCCTGTGTTTTAATAAAACCACCTTTTTTTGAGACCAGAGATTCTCAAGAATTCTTCCTTGGTGGTTGGCTTCAAACCCTAACATCTTTCCTACATCAGCAGGACAGGGAAATAAGCAAATATTTAATGAATTACTATCACTCAAAAACCTCTTGTTGGTAGGAGGGCCCCAACTCACCTTGCCTGTCTCAACTCCACTACTCCTGGTCTATAAGCCTCTCAAAATGTCACTCAGAATGTTCTAACTGGCGATCATACGTATCTTTCCAGACCCCACCAGTTACTCGTACTTCTCCCCTTTCCTCCTGCCTCACCTTGGAGGCCATTTTTGTAATACTCTGGAGAGCTTAGAACACCTCACACCACCCAACCTGGAGTGGAGTGTGGAAAACATACTCCAAAAAGCTCAAAAAGTCCAAGTCTGCCCATTCTGTTAGTTGATGAGTTCCAGCAGAAAGATTTCACGAGGACAGTTTGAACTTACCAGTATTTGGATTACCTGTGAATTTTAAACATCTGAATTTAACCAGTCCTACAAAACCACGAAGCAACTAAAAAGCATACTGTCTGCTCCAAAATCCCATTTTGATTCTTGTAGTCCCTTTGTTCCTCTGTATCTCTCTGCCTGCTCCTGAAACCTCCACATTTAGGAAGATCACCGGCAAGATACAATAGATTCCATTTTCTGGGAGAACTATCTTTTTTTCACAGATTCCAAAACAGCTGGGGGGTGGGGAGGGGTCAAGCGGGTGGTGATTGCCCCGGTTTTATAGCTGGCTGGCGAGTGAAGACAGGTACGCTGGGCAGACGGATTTTCCTGCCTCCAGTCAATGAGCAGCTTGGCTTTCAGGTGCCCTTTTAAGTATCTTTATCCTCCTCCTCTCTGTCCTCACCATTCCATCTCTCCAGAGGCAAGCTGAATGAAGTGAGGAGTGACACTGACATCAGACAACTTCATCGTTCCCACTAAAATCAAAGGCTCCGGTGACATTTGAATCACAGGGTGCTTTCACTGCCTCACCCCTCCCTGTTTCACTCCATCAGCTGAGTAACCAAGAGCAGCAGTTTATAGGCGTGGATTTAACTAGCACTACACTGGGTTGGCAGTTCCGCCCTCTCTCTACTCAAAATAAAGACCAAGAGGGCGGTTTTAAAGACTATACTCACACAGAGAAGGAAATGCAAGCATTTTTCCCCAATAGGCTTAAAAATAGCACTGGGGGTGCCCGGGTGGCTCCCTTGGTTAGGCGGCTGACTTCAGCTCAGGTCATGATCTCCAGGTTCTGGGATCAAGACCCACGTGGGCTCCCTGCACAGCAGGAAGCCTGCTTCTCCCTCTCCTTTTTGCCCCTCCCCCTGCTTGTGTTCTCTCTCAAATAAATAAATAAAATTATTTTAAAAAGAACACAAGTAGTGAGAAAGTCATATGGCATTAAGGCTTATCTCAAACTTTCTAAAAAACAAAAGCAAAAACAAAAATAGCACTATATACCTAGTAGAACAAATCACAAAAGGAGGTAGGATACAAAGATGAATATGGGCTCTACCTGAAAAGAAAATGACCAGATAAGCAGATAAATGGCACATAAGCAATCATGACATCTTTGCAGATAAGACTGTCATGGGATTTTGAAGATACCTTCCAACTCTGAGAATCAAGAAGGCGATATTGGGACTGGCCTCAAAGGAGAATGAGACCACTGGGATGGGGAATTAACTGTGGCTAAACATCGCCAAACTGAGAACACTCAAGCCTCTAAGGGGCACAGCAATTAGCTGGACCTGGCCAGGCGATCCAGGTAAGAGATGAAACAAAAAAGTAACCTGAAGCAATACTGCAGAGGTCGAATCCATCGCACTTAGCAACTGGCAGACTCCTGCATGAAATACACCTATGCCACCTGACACTGACCCACCACTGCTGCAAAAACTGAAGGCTGATTCATCGCCCCAAACAAAGACCACAGTGCCTATTGTCTCTGTAGACCAGACAACATTTCATATGCTGGCGTTCCACACAGTCACCGGAGAGAGGTGCTAAGCAGGCTTCTACCGAGGACAAGAAAAGAGGGCTGCGACCGAGGTAGGAGGAGAAAGCTGCCCTTCGTGCGGCGGCCTTAATTATGTGTCTCACTTCTGGGCAAGTGCAAACTATGTTTCCTGCCTTCTCCAAACTTTCTGCAACTAGAAAGGCAAGAACCTCGTGAGGAAAGGACAGGACAGTAGATAGAGGATGTGGTTGGGGCTTGGACCAGGGGACAGAAAGAGTTAGAAGGAAGAGGCTATCCAAGCTCCAATTTTCTTTCTCCTACACCCCAAGACCTAGTCCTAGATGACAGAAACAGAGTACAGAAATCTTCTCCACCATCCAGTCATTGGAACCCAGCAATTTCTTTCTCATTATGTGCCCTCAATGAACAAACATTAATTTTATAATTAATAAGAATAAATCCTTACCAGGAAAATAAGGAACTGTCAATAATTTACATAGAGTCAAAACCTTATGTCCTTGATTTATATTTGAAGTCATACTGGAGGTACAGATTTTTCTTTGTGATCACTGGAGAATTTAAAAACATAATAAATGTAAGACCAATGCTGTGAGTCTGTTTTTATGTTTTATTTTTATTCTTTAATTTTTTAAAGATTTTATTTGTCAGAGAGAGAGAGAGCACAAGCAGGGCAAGTGGCAGGCAGAGGGAGAAGCAGGTTCCCTGATGAGCAAGGAACCTGACGTGGGGCTCCATCCCAGGACCCTGGGATCATGACCTCAGCCCAAGGCAGAGCTTAACCAACTGAGCCACCCAAGCATCCCTTTATACTTTATTCTTATTCTGAAAAATCAGGTTAGTTGCCAACAAATAATACCTACCATTACTTCATAGTAACTTACATTGGTTTAGTGTCTATGGGAATCTCACAAAAAAATTTAACCTACCACCTTCCTTTTCTCTAGTGCTTTATTATGTTTGATTTTCAAACTTTTCCAATAAAAGCAGGTTTAGGACCAAGACCCCTAGATTGTGGCTCAAGAGAAACAGACTTGTAACTCTAGGGCCACCTCTTCTATTAATTTACCAAGTGACCTTGGTCACGCCATTTAAATTCTTTGGACCTTAGAGGGTCATCTGGGGAGGCCATAGACCACTTTGGGGATTTATGAATCTTCTTCCCAGGAAAAAATGCACATATGAACATGGACACAAACTTAAGCAATTTCATGGAACCCCCACTCAAGAAGTCTCCAGGATATTTCTTATCCTGACAGTCTACTTTTAAATGCTTCTGATCATTGAAAGAAACAAGTATTATTCATAGAGTCATCACCATGATGCAGGCATGTGGAAGAAGGAATGAAGAGACCAGCAACCATGAACTGGTTCTACCAATCCTACCTAATCATATAGTACCTGAGTAGAGCTAGGACTGTAGGGTAGGGAGCCACCCTGTCCTGCAACCCAAGACAACGTATGCTGAGATATCATTGCTCCATACTCCTGGAGACAAAATGGGGACAAGTGTCAAGACTGCCCAGTGACTGGAGACATCTACATTATTCTGTGAAACAAAGACCCTACTCTTAAAAGTCAAAGGGAATTACCAAAGAGTAATTAGTGTCAAGAGCTGAGTTTTGCTTATTTAAAAGCCAACCTGATACAGAGATAAGATAAAATGATATCTAAGATTTGCTCCAACATAAACCAAGGGAAGATGAGAATACAGAAAACAGGATTGAAACAATTATATGCCAACAAATTAGACAACCTAGGAGAAATGGATAAATTCCGAGAAACATACAACTTAATCAACACCAAATCATGAAGAAATAGAAAATCTAAACTACTAACAAGGAGACTCAATTGGTAATCAAGAACAGTTCAATAAAGAAAAGTCCCGGACCAGATGGCCTCCCTGGTAAATTCTACCAAATATTTAAAGAAGTATTAATGCCCCCCTCAAACTCAAAATGAACGAGGAAGGAACACTTTCAAACTCATTTTACAAGACCAGCATTACCTTGATACCAAAACCAGACAAGAGCACCACAAGAAAATTACAGGTCAATTCCCCTGATGAACATAGATGCAAAAATCTTCAACGAAATCCGAGCAAACCAAATTCAACAATACAACAAAATGACCAAATGCCAAGATCAAGTGGGATTTATTGCATAGATTCAGGGATGGCTGGACATCCACAAGCCAATCAATGTGATACACCCCATTAACAAAATGAAGAAAACAAGATCAGCCATGAGTTGTCAAGTTTGTTGAAGGTGGGGGGTGAGTTTTCTCCCCACTTGTGCAGTTTAAAATTTTCCATTTAGAAAAAGAGAGAGAAAGTCAAAGTGAAAGACCCATGGGTTAATGGATTTTTGAGAACCATGTCCAAAGCCAAATTAATCCTCAATTCACATCTTGTTGAGGAGCCCACAGATAGCACAGTCTGTGGCTCACAGAATATGGAACTGACATGGGGTTATTTGGGGCACCGTCTTACAGGCCAAGATAGGGCTTTCAACCAAGACAAAAAAGGATTTTTGTGTGTGTGAAGCAAGTCTTTGTCCACATGGCAGCTCAGGGCTGGCTGAAACGGCAGAATTAAGCAGTGAGCGGTATTGTCCCCACCTGTTCCAAACAGAATTGTTCCACCCTTCTGTCCAAAGGGCCATCCAGCCCAGTCTGGTTTGGCATGGTTCACTGCACTCTCGGTTTGGACTTTACTTGTAAAATTTTTGTTATGTTCACAAAGCTCCCTTTAACCGATAGAAAATTATTTTTCTTCTGGTTGTTAGCTTCTGCTTTTACTTGTTTTCTCCAACAAAAATAGCAATTTGAAGATCATATTGAGTCTTCATAATGCAAAAGAACCGTAGTTCCAATTCCTCGTGCTTTGGGAGCTTAGCAGGAGATCAGGAGCCACGGGGGCCTCGGCCGTACAGAGAGGTTCAGAGGGCCGGCCAGGGAAAGACTGAAGCTGCCGCGGAGTCTGTTCCTGCCTCGATGTATTCCCAGCTAAGGCGAGCTGAACGAAAAGGCTGAGGGTGGGAAACTGTCGCTGAGCCGTCAGGGAGCCCTCTTCCACACTGACTCTGGGCTTGGCCATGGGGCTTGCTTTGGCCAACGGGAAAACAGCAAGCATGATACAAGCTGAGGTTTAAAGAAAGTGTGTGCTAGGGGCGTCTGGGTGGCTCAGTTGGTTGGGCATCTGCCTTCGGCTCAGGTCATGATCCCGGGACCTTGGCATTGAGCCCTGCATCAGGCTCCCTGCTGAGCAGGGAGCCTGCTTCTCCCTCTGCCCCTCCCCCTTGCTTGTGCACACGCGCTCTCTCTCTGCGTTGAATAAATAAAATCTTAAAACAAAACAAAACGTGTGTGCTGAGGCTTGCTTTCTCTTTCACTGTTCTTGGGAACTCTGTACCCACTGCTATGTAAACAAGCCAGGATTGGCCAGTTGTGACAACAGATACATGGCCAAGACATCTCCACTGCCCCCACTTAAATTGTGCCAGCTATCTGACGGGGAGTGAGGGCATCCTAGATCATCCAGCCCTAGCCAAGCCATCAGCTGACCACAGGGATCTGAGGAGCCAGTCCAGACCACAAATGCCCAACCCATGCACAAATCATGAAAAAGATAATAAATGTTTATTACTTAAACTACCAAGTTTGGGGTGGTGTATTATACCAAAAGCCAGCAGACACAATAGGGCAAGAAAAGGTGACTAATGTACTGAACATCCTGGGATACAACCCCTAATGACCCTTTACGTAACATTCAATGGGACTTAATAATGATCTGATTGTATGTCAACTGTCATTAAAATAATCTGACGTAGATCCACAATTGACCACACTCCTTAATATTCATCTCAACACAATGTTTGCTACAACTCTTGGAATGAAATCATATGGGCTTCGGGGGTTTACCAACCTCCTAAAACTATATGAAGATTTATATGTTTATGTGTCTTATTTTAATTGGAAAAAGATGTTAAAAGTATGGAGCTTAACATAAACATCTATGCACACACTGCCTAGAATTAAAGATACTATTTTATTGAATTTGTTAATACATAAAGCAAATAAAACATAATCAATAGTATTAAAGTTAGTCAACTGACCCCAGCCTTCTCCCTTCTCTACATCTCTCTATCTCTTTTTTAAGTAATCTCTACACCAAAGCTAAGCCTTGAGTTCACAGCCCTGGGATCAAGAGTCAGACTCTCTACCAAATGAGCCAGCCAGGAAGGCGCTCTCCTTCCCTCTTTAGCAGCTTAAATTTGGTATCTTTCCAGTCTATTGATTTGTATTTTAGACAAATATATACATCCCTAAACAATATATATAATTTTGTGGTTTTTAATTTTTCTTTTTTTAAAAAAGATTTATTGACTTATTTATTTATTCATCAGAGATCACAAGTAGGCAGAGGGGCAGACGGGGGCGGGGGGGGGAGCTCTCTGCCAAGCATACAGCCCGATGCAGGGCTCAATCCCAGGACCCTAAGATCATGACCTGAGCTGAAGGCAGAGGCTCAACCCACCGAGCCATGCAGGCACCCCTAATTTTTCTTAAATGGTTTTTATTATATGTATCTTTCTACAACTTGCCTCTTCACCAAACACTACTTTTGTGAGATCTATCCATATTGATACCCTATTATCAGTAAGTCACATATACTTAGGCATTCCTCTACTAATAGGCATTTAGATTGGTCCTGTTTATTTTTGGTTTTACTATTACAAACACTGTTAGGACAGGTCAATAGCTTTCAACATATTTTCAGAAGACCTCAGGACACCCCCAAATATTAGGAATCTCTGACAATCTGTTGGGGGAAAGTTGAATTGTTATCACTTCGTAGACTTGTTTTTGCATTTGAGCATTCCCAAGTCTTGGAGGAAGCCATCTTTATTTAGGGTCTAAAGTAGCTTCATAGGTACTTCCACATCTCAGTCCAAATTTCCTATAACAAAGGTCTGCATCTACTTGGGACACTAAAAGCAACCTTACTTTCTTGTTGTTGCTGGAAAGCCCTATATTAGAAAATGATACTGCCCAAATCATTCTATTGCCAAGAAATGTTATGCGAGGGTGCTGCCCGCATCAAATGCTGGTCATGACAATTAATCACTAAGAGACTTGTGTTATGGTATCCTAATTTTTTATTTGTTTTCTGTCATGTTTAAGGACTAACAGGCTAGATTTCTTGGGGTATCTCTTTCCCCTTGGTTTCTACCTCCTTAGTTTACTGGAGGTCAGAGAGCTTTTTGGCATGACTTTTACTTTTCCACTCACTCCGTGTGTAATATCATCCAGAACCCAAACTTTGTGATATGCAAAATCCCAAAACAAGGAAATTAAAATCCAGGCCCTTATTACTCATAATGGGCAATGTTCTTGGGTCTAAATTATCCCACTCTGACACTACTGGGTAAAATTAACTAAGATAGATTATTTTTTAATCAACCTTGCCTTCCCTCCCAAGTACGTGAAATAATGAAGCATGATACAGATGCGTGGGTTCAGAAATTTCAAATTAGAAATATGTTATGCAATTGCTTGTGAAAGAGCATAAAATTAACAGATCGGGTTCATTACACACAAGGCAGTGTGTAATTCATCTGTGATTTCCCAGTGATTGCCACCATGTTTGATAAGGATTCTGCATATTAAACACGTATGCTATCACCTCTTCTCCAACTACTGTTGCCTTTTCCACTTTGGGGTTCAAAGCTCTCCAACTAGTTGCGTTCTCTGATAAAATCACTCATACTTGTTAAGTTGGAGCCAGAGGCCTCAGCACCCACGGGTGTCACATATTTGAGTACCAACACCATAATCTACAGAGAACACCAACGGCACCCACCTTTGAGCCAGGACTTGGGAGTGTGGAGTGTCGCCCAAACCTGCCTGTCCTGCTTCCGACTCTGCACCAGAGAGGGGGCTACATGTCTCAGAAGCGACAGGAAGCTGAGCAGTTCACTGCTGACCCGTGCGGTCCCAGGGGTACAGAGAGGGCCTCCCCAGGACATAGCTCTGGCGACAAAGTTTCTATACAGTTATGACAGGCTGGATAATCAGGCTACATGGAAATTATTCTACTACCACCTAAATATGATAAATATGCTTACCAAGGAAAAGGAATTCTAAAATAGGTGGGAAAATACCTAGCCCCACTTGTACATTTGCCCCATAATTACAACTACAGAAAAATGGTGTGCATTTGGATAGGCTGGAAGGAAACCCAAAGACATGAAAGTAATTACTGTTACGGTAGCGGTATCATGGTTGAGTTCTTCTAAATTTATTCCTTAGGATCTTTTAAAGTTGATATAATAATGAATCAAAAATAAATGACCTTCCATCTCCAAGCAGCTTTTTTGAAGGAAAGAAAGAAATGGTCATGTCTAGACTCTAAGGAAATAGACCCTAATCCACCACTACAGTTTGGTGAGGAAAACTTTTTTAGATTGGGATCAGAAAACCTGGGATCTTGGCACCAGCTCAGCCAAATCCTCTCTCTAAGGCTTCAGAAGTCATTTAACCACTCTAAGTCTCCCTGTGAAATCCTACCTAAGGATTTCACACAAGAAATCTTTTTTTAAGATTTTGTTTTTTCCAGTCATCTCTACACCCAACATGGGGCTCATACTCACAACCTCAAGATCAAGGGTCTCATGCTCCACCTACTGAGCCAACCAGATGCCCCTAGGGTAGAATTCTTAAACACTCTCCTTGGCCTTCTACAATGTGGTACATTTTATTTTTTACATGTAGCATATCATCATAAAGTCCCATGAATGAACTTTGACCAAACACATCAGAACTCAGAACATGGGAGAGAATCATGTGCCCTCCTTCCAAGCAGTTCTTCTGTTTATTCCTGGAAAGAGCCACCTCCTCTCTGTCCTCCAAAGCCTGTTCTATATGATATTTCACATCTTCGGTAAGGCCCATATTTTTCTCCTTTGAGGCAGAATGTAACTTCCAGAAACAGCTGAGGGCCTTGGTATGAAGTCTGGTGAGTAAGATGGGTGATAAGGCTGAACACTAGTATTTTAGGTCAGAAAGGGAGTAAGAAAAAAAGAGTTTCTTAAACAGCCATTCATTAATGCTTTGTAGGGGCGCCTGGGTGGCTCAGTGGGTTAAGCCTCTGCCTTCGGCTCAGGTCATGATCCCAGGGTCCTGGGATGGAGCCCCGCAGCATCGGGCTCTCCGCTCAGCGGGGAACCTGCTTCCTCCTCTCTCTCTCTGCCTGCCTCTCTGCCTACTTGTGATCTCTGTCAAATAAATAAATAAGATCTTAAAAAAAAAAGAAAGAAAGAAATGCCTTGTACATTAATGATACTGTTCACTGGTGGCAACTCAAAAGGGAAGGCTGACTTCACTGGGTGGTACAGTCCCAGGTTCCATAAAGCCAATAATTCTATTTTGGGGAGCACTCTTGACTAGTTCTGCTTCTCTCAAGTGTGGCTGTCATAAAGATAGGTAAAATTAAAAAAAAAAGAAAACACAACAACTTTGCTAGGGTGCCCCAAAACCTTTTGTCTCTGCCAAAATAAATTGTGAGGTTGAAATTCAAAACACAATTTATTTACCATTATTACAGAATGTGCTTGTAAGGCCAAGATGTTTATTTTTAATACCTTTGGCATTTAACCTTTAACCCCTTATTGCTCTGTAAATATTAAATCCCAGCAAGGTAAAAAAAATAATAATAAAAATATTAAAAACTCATCATTTTAATCACATACTGATGAAAACATAATCGCTGCTTCTTTGTAAAAAAAAATTGGCAGATGACTCATACTTGAAAAAATCATGACTGTACAAAATTTCTACATATTCCATAATGAAGCTCATAAAACCCTGCATTTGTATATAGGTTCAAAAAGAAGCTGATGAAGAAAGCTTTCACAAGTTCTTTCCAAGTAACGAGACCCAATCCTTTCTCATTAGGAAATGCAAAGTACTGCATGTTCTCTCTTTTATTTAGTCTCACATAAGCTCATGACATTAACACTGAGTACAGGAGCAAAAAGACGTATTCCAAGTCATATTTACCAAAATGCTCATTATCTAGCCCCAAGGAGAACCCCTGAGACAGACCTCAAATTCATGACATTCAGCTGTAGAAAGGAGTAATAACAGAGGTCCAGCATGCTGGAAAGGGCAAGGAGGCATTTTCACCCAAAGCCGGGGGGGTGATGGGTTAAGAAAGAGAAATTCAATTTACAGCCTCGCCACTCACACAACTTACATACCTACACTGGTGTTTAGATAGCTCTGAATCTGGATGCAGATTTTCCAGGTTGATAGCTTGGAGGTTCCATGTGCTGAAAATACCAGGCTACTCCCTCTCTTAAGGGAAACCCAGTGGGAAGGTGTGGATGTATTAATAAAACACCATTACTGGTATAGAGCCAAAGTTTAGACGGTCTTGCTGGTGGGTGAAAGGAAGGAAGCATGTGGTTCTCAGGGATACTGTTCTGAGATTTACAACAGAGTGGCTGCTAACAGCTGACCTGCAGGTGTTCGGCCTCTCAGCAATGGCCAGAGCACTTGAAAAATTAGCAAGTCCGGCAGAACAATTTGGATTTCCAGCTTCCCTTGAAATATGTAATATGGCCGATCTAACCATAACTGGTAGACATAACTAACCATGACCTAAGGTCAAGTAATGATGCCTTTTTTTTTTTAAGATTTTATTTATTGATTGGACAGACATATTACAAAGGGGCAGAGAGGCAGGCAGAGAGAGAGGAAGGGAAGCAGGCTCCCCGCTGAGCAGAGAGCCAGATGCGGGACTCGATCCCAGGACCCTGGGATCATGACCTGAGCTGAAAGCAGAGGCTTTAACCCACTGAGCCACCCAGGCGCCCGTAATGATGCCTTTTTTAGAGGAGCTTATTTGCTCTCTAGGGGCCAGCCTCATCCCGACAAAAATTGTATCCTGTACACTCACAACGCTGAAATCCCTAGCAAGAGTGTGGGGGAGGCGGCCTTCACCTTCCCCAACTATCTGCTTCCTCCACTTCTTATCCCTCTCCATCTGCTGCTCCGCTGGCTTTCCCTTCATGTGTTGCACCAATCGAACTTCTCCCGTGAGGCTGGCCAACTCACATTGGCCCCTAGATAATGTCGTGAACTCCAGCTCTTTCCCTAACCCCACCGCGTCCATCAAAACTTTTGGGGGGATGCCTGGTTGGTTCCGATCAAAAGAGCAACTCATGATCTCAGGCTTATAAATTTCAGCCCGGTGTTGGGTGTAGAGATTACTTAAAAATAAAATCTTAAAAAAAAAAACAAAAAACAACTCACAAAAAACTTCTCTGTACTTCAACCCAATTTTTTTTGTTTTCGTTTTGTATTCTGTCGTTTTGGCCCGGAAACTATTAGCAAATCTGATAAACTAATCAGTGGGAATGGACTAGGTTACCTTCCCAGAAAACATATTTGAAATCGATTCCAGACTTTTTAAATACATGCCCTGCCTTCACCCAAAGGAACTTACCTACCTTGCAGTCAGCTATCTGACAGATTTCTAAGTTCCTAGGTCTATTCCTGTGTACTTTTTATGAGTAACATGTGCAATTCACTCCCAAGTACTACATAAGTGAGGAAAAAAGAATGTGACCTGACCACAGTCTGAAGGAATGGCCAATTCAGACTTACTTAAATATTTTAGTATATTTAACTTCAGAGAAGCCCTATGAATAATAATTTCTGCATCCAAAGTATATGGCAGAGCTACAGACATGGGCTCTAGCCTATTAGACCATTCAAACCGTCATGGCCACAACGCAGAACTTCCCTTGTAAATGATAAAGCCAGACGCGACAAAGGAAATCTTAGTAGGGTATGATTATTAATTAAAGACAAAAGAGGGGCGCCTGGGTGGCTCAGGGGGTTAAAGCCTCTGCCTTCGGCTCAGGTTATGATCCCAGGGTTCTGGGATCGAGCCCCGAATCAGGCTCTCTGCCTGCTTCCCCTCCTTCTCTCTCTGCCTACCTCTCTGCCTGCTTGTGATCTCTGTCAAATAAATAAATAAAAATCTTAAAAAAAAATTAAAAAGACAAAGGAGACTGCTGTACCCTCCTAACCAAGGTACACTGAGTTATAAAGGCAGGCAGAGATTTTTTTTTTTTTTCAGTTCTTCAAGTCTCCTATGGAAAAAGGTACAAATTTATATTGCCAGGTAGTGTTGTTGCTTCTCCAAAGATGGAGAAAAGTGGTCCAAAGTGAACTTTTAAGAAAGAGACAGGAGGTGAACTATAAGCTGGATATTGTGCTCATGAGTCAGAAAATGACAATATTCCTTATGAGTCACAATTGAATGAGTCTTGGGAGGGCCGTGGGGACAAGTGGAGAGTCTTCCTCATGTGCCACCAGACTTCCTAAAAGATCACACACACAAACCCGCAAACAACAGTACAGGTGCTCTCCCTACAGCCCCCGTCAAGGGCCCGAGGAATTCTATTCTCCATGCTAAGCCTCAGCCACACCCACGGAAGGCAATGCCCCTTCTCTTCCTGTTCTGAGCAGCTGAAGGATGCAGCTGGGCAGACCCAGACAGATGTGAAACACAAAATGTAGCCTCATCTGGCTTGAAAGCATCTTATATAAACAGTAAACAGTATAACTGAGGTTTCTGTTTAAGATGGGTGATGCTCTGTTCTCAGACAACCTCACATAGCTAATGAACAATCTCTCAAGCCAGGGAAGAAGCGATTCATTTCATTTTTGCCATGCTACTCTACATCTAGTAGATGGAGCGATGGCAAATCTCCGATTTCAGGACAGCAGCTGTTTCAACTTTTTTCTGATGCGCTGATAGTCGCCTGGCTGCCCGCAACGGGGCCATCTGCGCTGTTGGCAGGGAACCCATCAATAGGTAAGTCACACCCTGTCCTCCCATAGACACATTACACAAGTCTGGCAACAAGTCTCTTCCTTCCAACATGCCTCCTCTGCACCCATTTGATCAACCACCTTCAAAAGCAGTGCAGCCGAACTGAGCATGGAGATTCCGAGGTCTCCAGAAAAGGCATTATAGACTACTTTGGTAGTGTATCCAGCAAGAAAAATGAATTAACTAAGGGAAAGTTAATTTTCTCAAGGTAGCTCTCAAGTATTTGAATTCAGTTAAGTTTCTTGAAGCTCTTGACATAAACACATTGATTTTTTTTTATATATTTATATTTTTTTTTTTTAGAAATATTGACCCACGGAAAATAATGATGGCAATTCCGAAGTACCAGGACTATCACATTGCTCAGATTCAAGCGGCCAATTAGGTAGTGGCCCAATTCGGTCGCTCCTCCACCCAACCACACAGTGAGTGTAAGTAAATGATTCTCTCCCAGGGGTTCCAAAAATAATGTAGGTTAGACTGACTTCTTAAAACCGGAAACTTAAGGAGCAAATTTATTTACAGGTAAAGTGTCCTCTTAGGGAGGAGCAGAAGTGACACAATTTTGGACTACATAAAAAGAAAAAGCTTGTGTCAAAGATGCCCTTTTAAAGACTTTCGTTTTTAAGCATTCTTTTGAATAAACAGCACTGGGTCTAGAGCTGCTTTTGAGTTTCGACCGTACGTTCGCATGGGCCTTTGCTACATTTCTCAGGCTGGTTATGCAGGGCAGATTTTTTTTTAATTGATGTTGTACTAGTTATCGTTTTTGACTTAACTCCACATTCACAATCATTAAAACGGAACAAAACAAACCAGAAGGGGATCAGGCCATCTACCCAAGCAGGGTTCTTTGAAAAGGAGCAAGTGTGGAAACTATGAAACCTTGTAGTAGAACTTCTTTTTTCTTTTCTTTCTCGGATGGACCGTCCATCTCTTCAAAACCGAGTCCTTGCTTTTGTGCTTCGGGAAGAAACGTACACCCCACCGAGACCCGGGGGGGGGGGGGGGGGGCGGCTCAGGGGAAGGGGGGCGGAGTTGGGGCTCTCGGGGGCGGGGAGAGGAAAAGTCAGAAGCCAGTCGGAGAAAAAGTCAGCCACTTCCCTGTATTCCCAAAGTGCCAAAGGAAAAAGAACAAAACACTCGACTTCCTCCCGGGCGACCGGTTCGCGGTACACCGAGAAGCGCCAGTCACCTCGCCCTCGGGGAAGGGGTGGGGGTGTTTACTCGGCCGCTCGGGCGCTGAGACCCAACGGGCCCGCGCGCAGCGAAGTCCAGGCCGGCGAGGTTGCCGGCTGCGCCACTTTCGCTCTCCGCCGCCCGCCCAGCTCCAGGTGCTCGTCCTACCTGGCGCCCCTGCCGCCCTTTGTGCGGCCCGCTCCGCCCCCGCCAGCGTGCGGCAGCCAGGCGGGACAGCTGCGGGCGGCGCGGGGGGCGGAGAGGCGGGGAGGCGGGGAGGCAGCCGGCGCCCGTACCCGCCGGCGGGGAGGGGAGCGCGGGGCGCGCAGGGGAGGGGGCGCGGCGAGCCGGCGGCCGCGCCGCAGAGCCGCGATCCGGGCCGCCGCGGGCGGGAACGCAGGGGCACGGGCGCTGCCCACCGGCCCGGCAGGAAAAGAGGGGTCCCCTCCGAGGGCCGCGCCCCCGAGCTCAGAGCTGCCCACACACTGGCTTCCGACAGCTGGCAGCCATAGCAACCCGGCCACAAAAAGTTTCGCGGCGTCCAGAGCGACTTGAAAGAAAGTTTTCCTTGGCCCCCTCGCTCTCTCTCCCCCGGCCAGGGTTTACGGAAAGCGGCGGGCAGAGCTCGCGACGTGCCGACTCCCGCGTCCACCTTCTCCACCCCTGGCCTGGGCTGCGCGCCCAAGGTGGGCACCCCGCGCCGGCGCTTCCTGCCCCATCCCAGGGTCAGGCGTCCCGGGACGCCGCGCGACCAACTCACCATGGTGACTCGCGCCGCGGTCCCTCCTCTGCGGGGTCCGGCTGCCGGGGAGCTGGGGCTGGATCGCAGACTCCTGGGCGAACTTCAAAAGTTGGTCCCTTTCGCCAAAAACAGGCTCCCGACACCCAAGCACTCACAGGAGCCAATGGGAACCCTGGGGGGACTCCATCCAGGCGGGATCTGCGGCGCTAGGTGAAGGGCGAGAAGGAGGCGACTTAGCAGACGGGGCACATCCTGCCAAAGGCAGGGGTCCACTCGGACCAGGCGCTCGCAACCCGCGTAGGTGAGCCCGATACTCTCCGCGCGCCTGCCTGGCTGCCCAGGCGCGCTTCTTCTTTCTTCAGCCACTTACTCTGTACTCCTCCGGCAGAGCCTCGGTTCGGGCTGGGCAATCTGTCCATAAATGGAGAATTCAGCTCAGGCCTGACCAATCAGGGTTTGTTTTCACAGCGTCACTCCTCAGGGAAACCGTGGTAGCCAACAAGCTTGGAGCTGCTGGAGTTTCCAAAGACCTCTGGATCCTGTAGTCCTCCACGCTAGCTTCCAAAGGAGAGCCGCTGACCCGGCTCGCTCCCGGGTGCAAGACCTCAACCGTGCAAAACCCTCCGTGAAAGTGAGTAAGACACACTCTCTCTCTCTCTTTTTTTTAAAAACGCGAAAATTACGGTAGGTGTGGCTTCCAAGCCGAAGTGGTATGATTTTCCCATAACTTTTTTTTTTTTTTTAAGAAGGAAATATTTTATCAGCATAAAAGATCAGAGTCGTGGCTGCAGCCCAAAGGAAATCCTTTTTCTTTCCAATGTCTGGATTGTGAGGAAAGTCAAAAATATCATTCCCCTACCCCTCCTTTTACCTGAATTTCCTTGGGAAACAAAGGAAGGCTTTTTTTTTTGCTTTCCCCCCCCCCCCTCTGTCTCTCTCTTGGGGACTTTTGAATGGTGAAAAAGTTGCACTGCAGTGAACAGAGAGACAGGAGAAAGATAAGTGAGGGAAAAAGCACCCACCCACCTCAGTCAACCGTATCTGTTGAGAACAATTAGCTGTACAACCATACCTGCAAAGGCAAAATATTCCAGAATATGGAGTTTCAAGGCATTGAGTGGGCAGTGAGGAGGACATTGGAGGTGGGGGAAGAATCCTGAAATAAGGTAGAGAGTGTGGTCTTATTGTTTTAAGCGTTCAGAAGGTAATCTTGGTGGGTTACAACATGACTGCCCTCCCAGGATCTGTGGTAGGTAAGAAATGAAAACTTCTGACTTAGAGAAAGTATGAAGCATTATGATTTATTGTGATTTACTTTATGAACTTTGGTGGTAGGTCTTCACTTGATCTAGGATCCTAGAGTTGGTATGGATGTTAAAAATCATCTTGCCTGGAATGGCTAAACAGAATGTGGTATGTCCATACAATGGAATACTATTCAGCCTTTAAAAAGGAAGGGAGTGCTGATGCGGGCCACAACATGGACTAAACCTTGGAAACATTATGTTAAGTGAAAGAAACCAAGTACAGAGACCACATATTATATGAGTCCATTTACCTAAGAGTAAAGAATAGGAAAATCTATATCTATAAGTAAATCTAAGGGGAAAGTAAATTAGTGATTGCTAGGGGCTGGGAGGAGAGGAGGATGGGAGAAATTACTAATTGGTATGTGTTTTCTTACTGGGGTGATGAAAATATTCTGGAATTAGTGGTGATGGTTGCACAACTTCGTGAATATACTGAAAGACACTGAATTATACCTTATAGAAGGGTATGCAAATTTTATCTCCATTTTAAAGTTGAAAGAAAATCATGTTGACTACATTCTTAAATTCTTGTAGTAATCATCCATGCTGTGAGGCAATAGATATGATTGAATGCCTACTATAGGTCAGCACAGCAACCATGAGCACAGCGATTTCTTCCCTTGCCAAGCTTACAATTTGGGAAGGAGAAAGACAGAAGATAGTTATATTTATTTTTTTTTAAGATTTTATTTATTTATTTGAGAGAGAACAAAAGCAAAAGAGATCACAGAGGGGAGGGAGAAACAGACTCACCACTGAGCAGAGAGCCCAAAACGGGCCTGGATCCTGGGACCCTGAGACCATGACC
This sequence comes from Lontra canadensis, assembly GCF_010015895.1. NCBI lineage: Eukaryota > Metazoa > Chordata > Mammalia > Carnivora > Mustelidae > Lontra > Lontra canadensis. The sequence continues at coordinate 9,184,772 of NW_022631022.1, read as the reverse complement.
TGAGCCAAAGGTGGACGCTTAACGAACTGAACCACCCAGGAGCCCCAGAAGATAATATTAAAACAATAAATAATTATAGGAAAGGTACAAATATAATGAAAAGCAACAGTGGTTTTGTGCAAGGAACTTCCGTACTAGGAGCTACATTTTGGGTTAGGGAATTCGTCTGGCAGCGACCTAGTACAAACTGGACAGGAAACAGCAAAACATCTATTGAGCACTCACTCTGTACTAGGTACTGGGAAGGTACAAACAGCCAGGACCCACCAAATTCCCAGGGAAACTGATTCCACATTTCAGGGGCACGCCAGAATATGATCAGGTATCTTAGGAACTAATGAACAGAGGTTACCAAAAGGAATATTGGAGCTTACCAATTATACAAGAAGCACTGCTTAGGTGGGAAATGACATATTGCCTAAGCCAGCATCCCATCCACAGTTAACCCTGATCAGTAATCGGATTGACATGGGCTTCAAGGGAGACAGGCAAAGATGTGGTTGTTTTCCCTGTAAAGCAGGGGTACAATGAGACACTGAAAAATCTTTTAAGAATCCATCAACAATTTATCAGTCTTGGATTGATCTAAAACTTTCTTGATACTAAATGCCATTTGTATTAACATTTGAGATCTTTTTTTAAATGGTTACTTTTTTTTTTTCTTTTTCTTTTTTTGAAGTAGGCTCCATACCCAACATGGAGCCAAACACAGAGCTTGAACTCACATCAACACCTGACCTGAGATCAAGAGTCCAACACTTAACTGACCGAGCCACCCAGGCACCCCTAAATGCTTACTTTTATTTGTCCTAATAATCTTGTTCCAGTTTTCAGAGGTAATTCTAGTAGGTGGGACTCTGATGAAGATATATGCATGTGTTCATTTTTCATGATTTTGTAATAGAATTCTTTTCCAGATTGAAATATAAATGTATATATTAATTTGTATAGTGGAGTGTCTGTGTAGCTCAGTCGGTTAAGCAGCTGAGTCTTGATCTCAGCTCAGGTGTTGATCTCAGAGTCGTGAGTTCAAGCCCCACGTTGGGCTCCATGCTGGGCATGGAACCAAGTTAAAAAAAGAAATTGTGTGTCTAAGCAGTACTTGGATTATAAGATTTAGTAGCACATAAAAGTGAATTTGAAGTCTGGCTTTGTCACTTAACTAGCTGTGAGGTAGTAATCTTTCTGCACTTCAGTTCCCTTATCTATAAAATAGATTGATGTGCATATGAAATGAAATATGTATAAAGATGGCCAACGAATATTGGTTCCTTTCTCCTGCCACCTGCCATGTATTCTAGGTTAAGGATCCAGATGTGGGTTCATGTAGGATCAGACACATTGCTACCCTCTGAAGTGTATGCCAAATCTTGGGGGCTTCTGTGTATGCCCTTTCCATCAGGGAGAGTTAATAGCTTTCATCAAATTCTCAAAGATGCTGGAACTGTCAAAATATTATTAAGACCCATAGCTCTTGATCACGTTAGTTATGCCTTCCTGGATCTTTGTCTTTGTGTTTTTCTTGAAATATAGGGATTAGAACTGAGTCTGATACTGTAAGGGCAGAGCTTGGATTCTCAAAGCAGAACCTATAATTCACACTTTGAATGTAGAATATAGAGTATGAGCATGTGATAGAGACTCTCATTTCACAAAGAATCTGTTCAAGCCCTTCCTGCTCCTTCCCCATCTTAGGAAGATAAATTGTTAGTTTTATGCCCTGGTCTACCTGGGAGAGTCCTAGTTTATGCCTTTATCTCAGTGAAATAATTAATGGAACCCCTCTTGCATTCCCAAAATGGCCTGATAATTTGAATGATAGATTATGATCACCCTACATTTTTGGCAAAATTGCAGTCCCCCCAAAAAAATTCTTGCTTTATAAAGCCTTTCCAATTTTCTTGATTTACATCTATTTTTAAGAAGACTCATCAATATATTACCCAATATCCTTTGTTATTCGAGCTCATAGTAACAATGAAATGAAAACAACTTTTAAAATTGTAAAACTCATTATAGACACATGATGGAGCTAGTCAGATGAGACTTTACACATACGTGGGCATGATTTAAAATGCAGTTTTATCTGGGCTTGAATGAAAAGGAATGAAGAAAAAAATCCAAATGGAGACAAAACACAATTTGGTATGAATCTAGCAGTGAAAAGAATCACTGCTTATACATTTTGGAAAACAATTGTTAAGAAGAAAAAATAAGGCAATGAAACTAGTTTCCATGTCAGTACTGTAAGAGAACATCAGAATGCATTCACAACAATGCAATTAAAGAAAAATTTGTTCACAGGAAAATTAGGCCAGAAATCTTTACCAAAGCACCAGTGAAAGAGATGCTTATGTCACATCAATGTGGGATGTCCTGGGCCATCACTGTTTCTGCCCTAATAGGCATTTGTTAGGTTCAATAGGTATCAGCTATGAGCTAAGTGCTTACCCTGTAATATCTTATCTAATCTTCCATACAACCCTATTGACTTCATTTGCAATTAAGGAACTAAGCTGAGCATTTGCAACATGAGCCAGACAGACCAGCTCCCATAAAGAAGAATGGCAAGGTGAAGGGCCGTTCCGCCACCACCAGGGTGACCAGAGAATACACCAATACACCATCATTGTTCACAAGTGCGTCCGTGGAATGGATGTCAAGTGGGTATTCAGAGAGATCCAGGAGTTTGCCATGAGGGAAATGGGGACTTTAGATGGGTGCATTGATACCAAACGCAACAAAGCTCCGAGGGCCAACAGCATAAGGACTGTCTCATACCATATCGGCACGCTGTTGTCCAGAAAATGTAATGACACGGAAGGCCCACCAGACAAACTCAGGTTTCCTGTGTACCTGTCACCGCTTTCAAAAATCTACAAAAAAACTACAGACAGATGATGTGGATGAGAACTAACTGCTAATTCCAAATAAAGTTATTAAACTGCAAAAAAAAAAAAAAAGAAAGAAAGAAAAGAAAACCAAGAAACCAACTGAGTTTGAAGTAACTTGCCCAAGCTATTGCTCAGCTTTTCTGCATCAAATCTATATATTAGCCTGACTCCAAAGGCCCCAACTCTTGCCCTATAAGCAGTAAGTCTGTAGTAGGAATGTCCTACTGCAAATTTTAAGAAGAAATTTTCCCTGATGTAGGCCCAACATCCCAAATCCCCAAATGGGATGTAGGAACCCACTTATTAAAACACTGGGAGCCTCTCCAAACAGGGGCTCCTGGAAAAATTCTTGCTCTTTTTTAATGGGACCTAAAAATCACATTTGTATTAAAAATTACATTTGTATAGAGAGTTTAACTCAATTTTAAACATCTTTATTGGGGTGTCTGGTGGCTCAGTCGTTGAGCATCTGTCTTCATCTCAGGTCATGATCCCAGGGTCCTGGGCTCGAGTCCCACATCAGGCTCCCTGCTCAGCGGGAACCCTGCTTTCCCTCTCCCACTCCCTCTGTTTGTGTTCCCTCCTTTTATCTCTGTCTGTCAAATAAATAAATAAAATCTTTAAAAATAATAATAAAAAAATAAATCTTTGCTCTTTTCCTAATATGTTGATTTGTACAAAGGATAGTGCAGAGAATTTCAATGGTTGGGTAACATAATGTGATGCTACTTCTGATTAATATTAAAAAAGTTTTGTGGGGCGCCTGGCTGGATCAGTTGGAAGAGCTTGTGACTCTTAATCTCACAGTTGTGAGCTGGAGCTTTGTGTTGAGGGTAGAGATTACTTAAATTAGGAAAACTTTAAAAAAAAGTTTTTCAGGGCATCTGGGTGTCTCAGTCGGATAAGCAGCTGCCTTAAGCTCAGGTCATAATCCTGGGGTCTTGGGATCAAGTCCCATTTGAGGCTCTCTGCTTGGAGGGGAGTCGCTTTGCCCTCTGCCTCTGCCTCCCTGCTTGTGCGCTGGCACACTCTCTCTCTCTCTCTCTGTGTCAAATAAATGAATAAAATCTTAAGAAAAGAAGTTTTACTGTAATGTAACAATTACTTTACTGAAATAAAAGAACGATTTTTACAAAATAAAGGAGCAGAAAATATTTAAACATATGTTTAAATTAACAGCTTATTATGGGCACCTGAGTGGGTCAGTTGGTTAAGTGTCCAGCTTGGTACTGGCCCAGGTCTCGATCTCAGGGTCTTGAGCTCAGGGTTCTGAGTTAAAGCCCCTCGGAAAAAAAAATTAGTTAACAGCTTATTAAATGCACTTTTGTTATTATATTTTCTCCGATTTAAGCCAATATTTTCTTTTTCTCTTTCTTCTAATTTCAGTTTGACTGTTACATTCAGAATATAAACTCTGGACCTCCTCCAGATTTAAAAATGATTTGATAATGAGTAATACTAGTTATGATGTTCCATGATCTATCAAGGAGTGAGGTATTTCACAGAAGTGAGCTTTGCAGATAACTGAATCTCCTGGATTAACTTCATGTCCACACCCTGGTGTTCTTTCTTCTTTCTCTTTCCTGTCAATTATAGTCATCTTTAGTCTTTACTCAAACAAGGAAGGCATGTATAAATAAATATATGTATTTTAAAAATAGGTAAAAAAAAAATAACAACTGCATGAACCTTGACTTTTTAAGGAACCAAAACTTTTTTTAACTTGAAGGAAATTTTTTCTGTAGTAAACCGCATGCTTCACTGCCTTCTGAAAATATGCTGAATGTCAAGCAGCTTGTGCCTGAAGACTCAAGGTCATCACTATAAATATCAATTTTCACACAGGGTTGTACTGAGCGGAGGTCCTTGGGGACGATTGAATGGAACAACTGTTTGTCAGTAAACTTCGTGGCCCTGTACCACCATACTTGTGCCGTTCTTTCTTGTTTTGTCTTTTTACCCCCTTCCATCTTTCCTTCCTCCCTCCCTCCGTGTCTCTCTCTCTCTCCCTCCCTCCCTCCCTCCCAGCGGGAGGGGCAGAGGGAGAAGCAGGCTCCATCCCAGGAACAGGGGATCATGACCTGAGCCCAAGGCAGATGCTTCGCTGACTGCTACCTCTGTTTTGTGGTTCTTGATTTTGTTTTTAAGTTTATATCCTCCAAGGGTCAGAGACTTTTTTCTCCTGCTATCTGCTGTTCTAATTTAGTCTCTTTAATAACAAGGAGGTGAAAAAAAGCACAAGGGTTGTTTCATGAGAAAACTGTTTTAACAGTACATATGTCCAGGAGCCCAGGGGAAACAGAACACAAAGGAAGGTGGACCTGTGCAACTCTGTGTCCTCTGGCTTCCTAGCTTCTCTGCGTGGATGAGTGTCCTTCTGTCTCTTCCAGCTTCTCCCACTTTAAGCAACTCCCTCATGGTGGCTCCTCCTCCCATAAGTTCGGCTTGCAAAGTATCCTGAGATTGTCATAGGCCTGACTCAGGCCCCCAAATGATCTCTCAGCAATGCCGCCCGCAGCTCACTGGGAACCCTCCTCTTGGTCTGTCTCTTGATTCAAGTTCTAGAGACAGAAAGGGGAGGGAGAGAAAGAAGGAGAGCCTCTGACTCACACAGCTCAAATGCCACACCACCGGGGTCACAGGTCCTTGATAAGCCTATGCAAGGTGTTGCTGGGGTCAGGTGTCTGCACAGTCACATTCCAAGCAAATGTGGTCACTGGGGTGGTGTCCTAAAGTTACTACCCCATTATGTAAAGACGGTGAATGGGGACAGAGTCTCTAAGGAAGGGACATGATGGGTACTCCAAATTGGGGGGCGTGCCACAGTTTGTCTCCTGCCACCAATCGGCCACCTTAACCTACACAGGGTTATCTTGGGGAGGCCGTGATTCGCCTCTTCAACAGAACAAACTGCATGGGTTTTGTAGCAGTCAGCATCATTTCAACTCCTCATCCTGCACCTATAAATGTTTTTACATCGTCAAGATGTGACATCTGTTTTGCCTTTATTATCACACACCTGTAACTGTTTCTAGATACTGTAAATATTTGTGCATTCACAGAGTTGTGTGTGTGAATGTGTATTTAAGATAACATATTTTTCAAGATATTGTTGCAAACATTTGGGGGAATTTACTTTTTTTTTTTCTAATAGTCTATTTTTTTAGAGCAGTTACAGGATCACAGTAAAATTAGCGGAAAATACAGAGATTTTCAGTCTGCCTCCCACTCCCCCACATGTGTGGCCTCTCCCATTATCAGTAGGGGGATTTGCTTGGAGTAGAGCGTTCCTTAGTGTTGGTGCTTTGCAGGTTGGCAGCATGGTTTCCAAGCCACTACTATTTTCACTCACCATGAGAAACATTTGCTGAGCACTGTTGTAGGCATTGGAGAAGTAGAAAAAAGACGCACCATCCCTAAAGGACTCACATCTTGCCATGAACATCAAAAACACATACAACAGGGGCGCCTGGGTGGCTCAGTGGTTAAAGCCTCTGCCTTCGGCTCAGGTCATGATCCCAGGGTCCTGGGATCGAGCCTCACATCGGGCTCTCTGCTCAGCAGGGAGCCTGCCTCCTTCTCCTCTCTCTCTCTGCCTGCCTCTCTGCCTACTTGTGATCTGTCTGTCAAATAAATAAAAATCTTAAAAAAAAAAAACAAACACATACAACAGAGGCTCCTGGGTGGCTCAGTCTGTTAGGCATCCGGCTCTCGATTTGGCTGGGGTCCGGATCTCAGGGTCCTGAGATCAAATCCCACATTGGGTTCTGCGCTCAGCATGGAGTCTGCTTGTCCGTCTTCCTCCCTCTCTGCTCCTACCCTCTACCTCAAGCACATGCTCTCTCTCTCAAATGAATAAATAAATAAGATTATACACACACACACACACACAACACAAGGGCTTCCTACTTTCATATACAACATATTTCTGAAAATACACACCAATGTCAGATATATGAAATTCAAAAGCAGATTTGTGTGTTTTAAGAAGGCTCTATTTTCCAAGGGCTAAAATATAGTATAAAATCCCTAATTGTGCCTTGTCTCTTAGATATAGTCCTACCTAGGCTATAAGTCCAGAATTTAGTAAATGTTCTTCCCCCCCCCCACGCATAAGCTCTACTGTCCAATGTGGGGCTTGAACTCATGACCTAGAGTCACATGCTCTAGCAACTGAGCCAGCCAGATGTCCCAGTAAATGTTCTTTAAATTTGGATTTATCCATCCCAGCTGAGCAGAGTTGACCGTCTAAAGTCTAAAAGGAAGGCATCTTTCCAATTTGGGTCAGTGTATTTACATCTCTACAAATTGTGAATCCATTTCCTTATCTATAAAAACAGAGATAATGATAGTACCTCCATCATTTATTTCTTACATAGCATTGTGAGAATTCAATCAAATACATCATATAAAGTGATTATAATAGTGACTAATGCATAGAGAATTCTCAGTATGAGTTTCATTATTGAGCCTCCCAATTCACTACCTTCTGGATTCTTTATGATTTCCTCTGTCTCAGTTGTTCTACATTTATGAGTACGACACGACTGTTAACTGGTGTTTGCATTTATATTTTCCCATATTTCACTAACTTTGATAAAGCAACAAGATTAAATGCAATTTAGAAACATAGTTGAATGACTGCTGCTAGGTTGACAGAGACAGTGACGCAGATGGAACTGAACTGTGAGCTCAGTCGGGAGACAACACCCTCATGAGATCGATCAAAATGTTCCCCTGTCACCTGGCCAAGAGCCAGATGCCATAGGGAAAGATGGCTCAGGTGCATTCATGTATGATGTCCTTATCTGTACGAAAGTGAATGTGCGAAGACCAAGGGCACCAGGAGATGGCTCCTGTCTTGACTATATGAGATTCCTGGAAATCTCAAAATAAAGCCAAGCATGCATGCCTTTGATAAGGCATCGTAGGAAATGAATTTTATATTTGACCAAGAATGTGATTCTAAAAGCAGCTATGACAGTTACCAGCTTCTGTGATTTAAGATAGTACAATTCTACTACAGTTTTTCTCTAAATGGCATAAAATGGTTATAAATGTGCACTTTTATAAGGGATCTCTGGATTGAAAAGTATATCCTAGCACCTAAAAATACCACACAGCTCTCATACATCCTTACAATGTGAATTTTTATTTTATTTTTTTATAGACAGGGGAAGGGTAGAGGGAAGGGGAGCGACGAGGAGCTGGATCTCATGATCCTGGGATCAGGACCTGAGCTGAGATCAAGAGTCGCACACTCAACCAACTGAGCCACCCAGCGTCCCTTTACTATGTAAATTTTCCCTAAAATAGTATCCCAACTCCTATAACTATTAACTAAACCTTTCATTAGGAGTTTTTTCTTAATTTCACTTTAATAACTGGAAGTAGGGGGACACCTGGCTGTCTCATTTGGAAGAGCGTGCGACTCTTGGTCTTGGGGTCCTGAGTTCGAGCCCCACATCAGTTAAAGAGATAACTTAAATAAAAACAAAACTCAAAAGAAAAACCAAGAAACTTGAGAGTGGTGGCAGGGGGCAATGCTTAGGAATAATTTGTAAAGTGCTACAAATATTGTTTTTTCTTGATAAATTTCCCTACAAAGTTAAGTGATTTAAAACCATTCCCTGGGGGGCGCCTGGGTGGCTCAGTGGGTTAAAGCCTCTGCCTTCAGCTCAGGTCATGATCCCAGGGTCCTGGGATCGAGCCCCACATCGGGCTCTCTGCTCAGCAGTGAGCCTGCTTTCTCCTCTCTCTCTCTCTCTGCCTGCCTCTCTGCCTACTTGTGATCTCTGTCAAATAAATAAATAAAATCTTTAAAAAAAAAAAAAATTCCCTGGGCACCTGGCAGGAAAAAAAGAAAAAGAAAAACAGGTAACAGAATAAAAAGTAGTTGAGTGAAGAAATTAAAAAAAAAAAAACACTCAAATTGACTAGACTTCCAAATTTGGGGGTAGTACATTACCACTGGTTTTAACTTGCAAAAGAAAGACACACTTCTTGTTGTAAAGCTTAAGAATTTAGAGTTTGTAAAATGAAAAGTGAAAGTCTACCTGCCCACACTCTCTCCTACAGGATTGTAAATGTGAGAAAATTGTGATTCCATTAGCAGGAAATGAGAACCCAAGAGGAGGCCCCGGGTTCAGCGAGCTCCATGTTAGATGTGCTTAGCTGGAGCCCACAGAGGCCCCCAGGCAACCCTGGGAGAGATTGGCTGAACCTTAGGAGACTGTCCTGGCCAGGTGTCCCCGTTGCTTATGGTACCAACCACTCCTTCTGAAACTTTCTCTTCCTCCTCACCTCTCTGTTGGCAAGGCTGTGGGAAGACAGATTTCTTCCGTATTTCAGATGAGAATATAAATAGGTAGAAACCCTATGGCAATTTGACGCTATCTAGCAACACTATGGAATTGTGCAGTCTCTGACCCAGCCTTTCTGCTTTTGGGAATGTATCCAAAGACGTACACACACAAGGCAGATTAACATATGCCTACAAAGCATCATTGGCATAGCAAAAGACTGGAAACAATCCAAATGTCCATCATTCGTGGCACTGGCTAAATATACGAGAGGACAACATTTACTCGATTTTTTTTTATAATTTTAAAGAGCTTTTAAAACAGAATGAGGGATTTCTCTCCGAACCGATATGGAAATATATCTCAGCTAAATTTCTGAGATTTATTAGTTAAAATGAAAAGAGCAAAATACTGGATAGTATGCATATCAAACAATAGTATGTATTTTCAAGAATGGTATGTATATCAAGGTACCTTTTTGTGTAAGAACACAGGGATGGGGAAGTAATAGGTTTGTATTGATGTTTGCATGAAAAAAAATTAGAAAAGACACAAAAACACAGTAAGAGGCGTGGGAGCAGGGGTAGGAGCAAGACTATACACTAGATATGTTTAAAATGCTTGATTTTTCTTTTTTCTTTAAGATTTTTTATTTATTTATTTGACAGAGAGAGAGAGATCACAAGTAGGCAGAGAGGCAGGCAGAAAGAGAGAAGGGGAAGCAGGCTCCCCGCTGAGCAGAGACCCTGATGTAGGGCTCAATCCCAGGACCCTGGGATCATGACCTGAGCCGAAGGCGGAGGCTTAACCCACTGAGCCGCCCAGGCCCCCCTAAAATGCTTGATTTTTCAACCATTGTAAACATTTTGCGCAGAAACATTTGTAATTATTGTTATCCAGTAGAATACATTGTTACGGCAGACTCATACAATGGCCACACAGGGGATCCTGTCAGCAAAGATTTTGAAAGCATAAGGAGGACTACTCAGACTGGTGCCATATGAGCTGGCTCTCAAAGATCAATCTAGAAAGGTGGAGAATTAGCGTAGAATCTTCTAGGCGTTAGGATCTGTATCTGCAAAAGCCAAGAGTATGAAACCTATTGAGTGGTTGGAAATGGTTCTCCCAGGACACTTTCTCAAACTCACTGAGAAAATAATGAGCTGAGAGTACACTTCTGTCTCTTTGGAGCTCTCACAAAGTAAGTCTGGTTTTTCAGTCTTTGGTCCATGTAAAATCTAATCTACGATCCTGCTTTTATACCCGCTCCTCGGCTACATCAGATCTCCTCCATTGCTCACCTTGGAGGAAAGTCATCAAGTAAATGTGAAGTTACTTATGCTGTGAAAATTCAATCCTAATCCTTTTTAGGATAGCACTTAACAGGAAGGTCAGATAATTAAACCTGATTTTTAACCTCTTTAACTTGAGTCAGAAATAGGTCTGTTGGGATGCCTGGGTGGCTCAGTTGGTTAAGCAGCTGCCTTCAGCTCGGGTCATGATCCCGGCGTCCTGGGATCGAGTCCCACATCGGGCTCCTTGCTTGGCAGGGAGCCTGCTTCTCCCTCTGCCTCTGCCTGCCACTCTGCCTGTGCTCTCTCTAGCTCCTCTCTCTCTGACAAATAAATAAATAAAATCTTAAAAAAAAAAAGAAAGAAAGAAATAGGTCTGTTGTGACTAAGGGACTCAAGATTGGGTAGTAATTTCCTTAAATGTTGAAATTTAAGTGTGCGCCTTCCTTGTATTTCTTATCTTTGCATCTCTCCATTTAATAGCTTGTTATCCTTTCCACTGAACATGGACCGTGAGAAAAGCAGTTGAATATTAAAGTAGGTGATTCCTGATGACAGGATAATGGGAAGTTAACTTTGTTTTGACCAAACTACATGAAGTTGCTCAATAATCCTAAAATGACTCATTTTAGTACTTTAAAAATCACATTAATCCTGTTGCCTTGAAAACAGTGCTTTAGGGAAGTGGATCTAATTATGTTAAAATCAATCTCTCTCTCTCTCTCTCTCTCTGTGTCTCTCTCTCTCTGTCACACACACACACACACACACACACACACACACACACACGTACATCATTTATGCAGAGAACAAAAAAAGCCTGGAAGAAAATATAACAAGTGTTTACATGGATGGGATTCAGATGGTAGGACCATCATGGATGGTTTCTCTCTTCCTTTAACTTTTTCTGTGTTTCCCAAATTTGATTTAATGAGCATGAATTACTTTCGTAGTAAAAACAGAAAGGAAAAACAACCAAAGCACATACTTAAAAGCAGGGAGTTTGGTGGACCGAAGCCAAGTGTGCAGCTCATCTTAGTTCATCGTGCAGAAAGCCCTGAGCACCCCTGCTGTGGCTACTCCTTGCTTCGTTCTCAGATATTTGGTCATGACCCCCAAATCCAGCACACAGTCAGCTCGGGGGAAGAGAACAGGATGCCCGCTATCCCTTCTCTTGGTTAACCCAAAGCACCACAACCCTTGGTCCCTGCTGTCACCCCAAGATCATCCTCAGGGCAGACTCAGCCCTAATTTTGGAAAATTAGGCAAGTTCCTCATAATGAAAAGCAAAATTTCCCTAAAAAAATACTGGTATACACTTCTGCCTTTCTTCAAGGTCCCTCTTCTACTAGCTGCTTTATCCCCTTTTCTACCCATATTGCCTCCTGGGGCTCCTTGTGCCTGAAATTTTTCCTTTCTCCCTTGGCTGGCACACCCCACTCAGTAAAAAGAAAGTTGGGTTGTCAGCTAAATTTGAAGCAAGTCATCTTTTTCAGGCATGTCTCCAAAGCCCATAATGACATCGAATTAAGTGTGTGATCCCTAGAAGTTGGGTAAAGCTTATATTTTATTTAATGCCCTGAGCAAATAGAAATGGAAACTAGTATAGGGTTTGTGCAAAACATAGGCCAAATATGAATCCTTAACTCAATGCCCGGTAAAATCTAACCACTCTTAGGAGTCAAAATAGGGTGATTTGGAGAATGGCACAGATGCAAGGCTATTCAGCATATGGGTTTAGCTGGACTATTGAGCCATGGGGGCTGTGAAACCTTCTCTCCCAGAAGGTAGCCCAGTGGGGCATGGGGTGTCGTAGGCCCCAGTGCAAGAGTACGAATGGAAATCCACAAGCCATATGTCTAAATAATATAACGTTATAATCAAGCTAGTTAATCATTAAAGAAAGTATGGTTTGTCCTCCTACTTTGACAAAAATACCTTCAGGACAACCTGGAAGTTCAGGTTTGAATTTAGAATTCTTGGACTCCTTGGAGTTCCTTGCCAGAACATGATGGCATGGGGAGAGCTAGTCCATGCTTTGGCCCTCATCCTGTATCCCCTTTCTCTTCCCACTCTTATATCCAGCCCTTCCTTCAGTCGCAAAGATCCCTTGCTTATGCATATGAACTCCTCAGCCAAGGTATCCAAGTTCCTTCCCCATCCCTCAGAATTCGCTCTTAGTTGACTCCTTGAGCCTGAGGTGCACACATACCAGCATCGGGGTCACCCTTAGAAGGACTGATATGGTAAATATCTTCTTTGGGCTTGGAGGCAAGCTTGACAATGTTTGGGCAGAAAATTCTGGGGTCCCATGCATTAAACAAAAAACGGAAGTGATGTCAAATATTCCACTCCTAACTCAATCTCTGTAGGTCCTCCTCTAGATGGTTTGGGGAAATTCAAGGTCAAGGTCATTCTTTGTTAACTGCCAGTGCTGCTAGGAGGCAGAAAGGTCGATTTCATGACTTCTAAAGGTTATTTATGGCACCTTAGACTCCTCTGCTGAGCAAAGTATTGGGGGGGCTCAGTAAACCGTGGTCTATACCCCAGCCCTCAGTGCCCTTTGGGCAGCTTAAGCAAAGTCCCTCTCTGTTCCTCAAAGCTCTCTGCTCTGTTGGGGATGAGGACCAAAGGGGAAGATCTTTAAAGGCAGAGTATATCATTAGGAGTTATTAGTTTCCCTGAATTGGTCATAAATCACCTTTCCAGATATCAAGGCTGGAAGGCAGAGGAGGAATATGGGGAGATAGTTAAAGATGGTGGAGGACTGAAGAAGGACCACCAGGGATTCTGTCGTTGCCCCTATGGTCCAGGTGCAGTCCATTCTGTTGGGAGGTATCACCCCAAAGCCTTCCAATCCTTGTTGGGTTGTGTGGGCCCATCCATGAGGCAGGGCAGCCCTGAAGGCCATGAGTTGAGGACATCAAAATGGGGAGGGATGTAGGAGGGGCCTGGAAGCTGAGTGTGACGCCCTGTGGCTTCGTGTGCTTGTACAGTCAATTCTATCCCTGACCCAGATGTCTGCTCCTTGTGGTCTCGGCCAGTAATGGAGTAAGGACTGGACATGAAAATTCCAGAGAGGGGTTTATATACCCACACCTCGATCCTTAGATCAGGCCTCACCTTGCAGAAGAAAATGTTTTGGGTTAGGGTATTTGATGGGATGTCATGGAGAGTCCATAACATTAGACCTTTCTCTGAAGTCGACTCCTCTCATCCCCACCAAAAGAAACACACCAAAGACTGAAACAAAAAACACTCAGAAGTAAATGTAAGTAAGTACTCAGAAGTAAGACATAAGCCACGTAGGTGGTTCCGTTGGTTAAGCGTCTGCCTTCAGCTCAGGTCATGATCTCGGGGTCCTGGGATTGAGCCCCACGTCTTGCTCCCTGCTCGGTGGGGAGTCTGTTTCTCTCTCTCACCCTCCTCCCCCACTCGTGTGCTCTCTCTCTTTCAAATAAATAAATCAAATCTTTAAAAAAACAAACCAACAGGCAATAACACCCGCTCAGTGAGCTCCTCTATTTGCCAGGCATTGTGCTTTATGTGCCTTATCTTGTTTAATCTTCACTCTTGAAGGTAACTAATTTTATATTTATTTATTTATTTATATCTAATGTATTATTTGCTTCAGGGGTACAGGTCTGTGAGTCATCAGTCTTACACAATTCACAGCACTCACCACAGCACATACCCTCCCCAATGTCCATCACCCAGCCTCTCCATCCCTCCCACCACCCTCCCACCCCAATGGCAACCCTCAGTTTATTTCCTGAGATTAAGAGTCTCTTATGGTTTGTCTCCCTCCCTGGTCCCATCTTGCTTCAGAAGGTAGCTAATTTTTATCTTCAGTGTAAAACTGAGGAATCTAAAACCTAGAGATGCTTTAAAAAACTCATTTCAAGGAGCTCCTGGGTGGCTCAGTTGGTTAAGCAACTGCCTTCAGCTCAGGTCATGATCCCATGGTCCTGGGATCGGGTCCCACATTGGGCTCTTTGCTCAGTAGGGAGTCTGCTTCTCCCTCTCCCTCTGCCTGATGCTCCCCCTACTTGTGCTTTCTCTCTGTCAAATAAAATCTTAAAAAACAAAAACAAAAACTTATTCCAAAAGAAAAAAAAAAAAACTTGTTTCAGGTCACATACGTGGCAAGTGGAGAAGCCAAGATGCTGGTGATGACCATGATGATACTGGTGGTGATAATGAAGGCAGCTAACATTTGTGGAGAATGTATTATACGCCAGCCAATTTGCAGAGTGCGCCATATTCCTTAAGTCATTCATTTATCACAACTGCCTCTTTTTTTTTTTTAAGATTTTATTTATTTATTTGAGAGAGAGAGAGAGCGAGCACTACCTAGGAGTGGGGGAGAGGGCAGAGGAGGAGGAAGAGAGTCCTCAAGCAGATACCTTGCTGAGCAGGGAGCCTGACTCTCAGCTTGATCCCAGGACCTGGAGATCATGACCTGAGCTGAAGACAGACACCTAACTGACTAAACTACTCAGGTGCCCCTTCTTTTTTTCTTTTTTTTTTAATTAATTAATTTATTTAGGAGAGAGAGCATGAGTGGAGGCAGAGACAGAGGGAGTGGGAGAGAATCCCCAAGCAGACTCCCGGCTAAGTGGGGAGCCCAACACAGAACCTTGGGCCAAAATCAAAAGTTGCTCATTCAACCCACTGAGCCACTGTGGCACCCTTCAGTGGCCTCTGCTGATTGGTATTCTCACTAACTCCATTTTAAAGATGAGGAAACTCCTTCACTCTTCGTCTGCTGATTCCAAAACACTGACTATACTAGTAGCCATTGCTGCTTTTGACCTTGCCTCTCTACCCACTAGGGCCTGACATTCCACTACCAGCCCTCCCAGTACACATTGCTGAATCCATTTGCAGATCCATTTGCTTCCTAAAATGTTAACCTTGGAGCTGTCTTATTGATTCTTGGAAGATGATACATGGCAAAGCCTCCAGCAGGCAGGTGTCTGGTCGAACAGGGCCCTTACCTTAAGTCTGGCACATTTTGTGTTTTCGGGCCTTGAAAATACACTTCTTACAAGTTTCATGCAAATTACCCTCAGGAACTGACACATAGCCAGAAAAATAGCCTCAGCAAAAACTTTCTCAATCTTACCACCAGGAAGCACTTGGATTTCGCTGACCACAATCTTAAGAGAAACATCCAGCCAGTCAAATATGCAAGTCTGGTCTCACACCAATAAGGCAAATCTGGTTTCTGTCCAATGATGCTGATGCCACAGATCCTTTTTTTGAGAATGTGCCTGCCCCATTGCCTCAGATGCAAGGTCAAGTTTGGAGAGACAGAGGAATGAGCTCAAAACTTCCACCTTCCCACTTTCTCCTTATCAACCTATGCGATGTAATTTCCCTGCAAGAAAGGGAATAAAATTCCCAACGTCTCAGAATCCCGTTGTCTTCTGTTAACTTCTTCTCTTAGAGAAACATTTCTTTTACCCCATTTTTGTCTCTATCTTCAGAAGGTAGTTCTGCTTTGCTGAGGCTTTCTTGTGGACTCACTGCCTGGGCCTCTCCCTCTGCATCCAGAATCTGCCCATAAGAAGGCAGGGGAGGGGATGCTAAGTACAATATTTCAGGGTCCCTGGGATCAAACCCAGCTCTGACGCACATTTGCATATAAACTTGACCCTCAGCCCCTCTCTGCCTTGACTTCTCATCTGTAAAATGGGGATGAGACTGGCCTTCTGCCTTATAGTGCTGAAGATTAAGAGAGGTAATGTATATCGAGCATATAGCCCTGGTCAGTGGGCACTAGCCATTATCATCTAGTGGGTTTCAAGTCCCTGAAAGCAGGGACCCCATTTTTTTTTATCACATTGTATCCCTAGTAGCTACTGTAGTGCCTGATACATAGTAAGCACCCCTCCCCCCATCCCAAAGTGTTTGATCCACATTAAGCGACTGTGTGGGGACCTTGAGTGACATGAGTCCTTGCTGGGATCCTCCTTCAAGTATAGCCCTACCCTCCTGGAGGCTGTGTTTAAAGGAGAGCCCTGCCACATCAATCACAGTGTGATTCCTGGAACCAGGTGCGTAGAAGGGTATCGACCTGAGTAATATGTTCACCCTCAGTGGCAAGAGCAAGGGAAGCCTTTGTGTATCGTAAGGGAGAGAAGTCATTTTATTTGGGCTCCCGCAACATTGTTATTTTGACTTTCACTTATTTACACGAATTCTCTGATGACTGGGCATGAATAGATATTGCCAAGTCGGATTCTCTGACCTCGGTGGGAGAGGCTAACTTGCGCAAACCCTCGTGGACTCACCCTGGGGAGTGAGGCTACTTTGCGGAATCCTTTGGCAGCAGCTCCGGACTAGGGATTCTTTCTTGTTCCAAGCTGTGGCATGTGACTGTGGGCTCAGAGCTGGAAAGGGAGAATCAGATGAAATGTTACATGGTGAATGAACCAGTCATTTTAATTATTAAACATTGTTCCTCCAGTAAGAGTTACTATTGCAGCTTCTGTTGGTTTAAGACCGTCAAAGTCCAAAACTCCCAACATAAATGGGACTGTAACCCTGTACGATTTTCACTTTTGTCCAGACATTTGGACAGTATTCTATGGGTAATGTGTAATTATTTTATTTTATTTTATTTTATTTATTTTATTTTATTTATTTTATTTTAAAAAAATAAAGATTTTTATTTATTTATTTGACAGACAGAGATCACAAGTAGGCAGGGGGAGAGAGAGAGAGAGAGAGAGAGGAAGGGAAGCAGGCTCCCTGCGGAGCAGAGAGCCCGATGCGGGGCTCAATCCCAGGACCCTTGGATCATGACCTGAGCCGAAGGCAGAGGCTTTAACCCACTGAGCTGCCCAGGCGCCCCTGTAATTATTTTTCTTTCAGACTTCTGAGGTATCGTCCGGGTTTTGTGCCTCAATCTATCTCTTGACCGCTCTGACTTTTGCTTATACTTTGAAGCCTTTATCCATTACAGATGAGCCAATGAAAGCAGAAACAGTGGGTGCAAAGGCGTAAAACCCCATCACACAGGGTTTGACCTCTGAAAGGCTCTGAGGGAAGAAAGGTGAATTAATCAGCACAGACTCTCTGCTAGAGTCTGTTAGGGTATCACCGAAACTCACGAATGCTGCGACACACGAGCCGGTGTGCCCGGATACGCTCACTCCTAGGAGCCTCCTGAAATCCGCACTGGCAATCTGTTTCTGCAGCTAGCGATGACGACCCAAATGCTGGCTATCGGGCTTTTCCAGATTGCTTTCAGTGCTCCAAATGCCAAACCGTCAGAGTTTTAAAAATTACTTTTGATTTGACAAATACCACACCATCAGGGCATGTAGACTAGGAAAATGCCAGTTAGAAGATATTTTTGTGCGTGCATTTTTTTTGGGGGGGGGAGGCTTGTTGTTTTCTGTGGGTTTTTTGGTGGTCTTATCTGACTGAGTGGTGTGAGAAATTGTGCTGGAGGAGAAATGGACACAGTCTTAACCATGGCATCAGGCAGAGGCTCGAAACCCTGCGACTGTAAGGCTGCGTTTGGTGTGGTTCCACAGCATCGCCTTTGGGTACCGGGCCAGCTTTCCAGTTATACTGGCAGTTGTGGGAGTAGTTGGTTAGGTTAAGTGGGGGCAACTTTGGAGCCCTCCACGTAAGAGAAGTATAAACTCAGGGCAGATTTTGTTTCACTCCGGTGCGTAACTACAGTGCTAATGCAAGCTGTGTTTTCCTAGGAATAAACACAGGGGAAGGACATTGGATAAATGAGGATTTCGATCTGGCTGCGTGTGACCCAGACCCCAGCATACCAGTACCTTGAGCAGGCTGGAGATTTATTTCTCTCTTACGTAAACAAGCGCAGGAGGTAGGCAGTGCAGAGTGTATAGTAGCTCCAGGAGGTCACTGGGAATCTCTTTGCAGTTCAAGGCTCCAGCATCCCCAAGGTTGGCCTGTGTCCTCATGGTCCAAGTTGGTGGCTAGAGAGTCAGCCCTCATATTCAAATGGAGGAAGGAGAAGAAAGCATGTCCTCCCAGCCAAAGAGCACATCACAGAAGTCGCAAGCGTTTCTACTTCCATATCGTGGACCTTAGCCAGATGGCCACGCCTAACTGCGAAAGATACTGGGATGCAAAAGATGTAGTCTTTGTTGCAGACACCATAAGCTCGGCTAAAAATTAGGGGTTCTGTCTGGTACCAAGAAAGAAAGGAGAGTATGGGTGTTGGGTGTCGCTATTAGCAGTCTCTGCCACAGACACTGAACCCAGCCATGAACATCAGAAAGGGCCTCCTGAAGGAAGTGATGTCTGAGCTAAGAATGAAATATTAGGGACCTGTTCAGATGAAAGAGATGTAGGAGAGGGCAGCACACGTGATGCCATGAGGAAGAGGAAGCAAGACATGTTGGAGGAACTGACAGGTGCTCGTTCTGGCTGAATTATGGAGTGGGAGCAAGAGGAGTCCCTCCCTAGACAGGGCTCAGGCCAGTTCTCAATGTCCAGTGATGTTCTCAGGGGTCTGGCGCTCTTTCTCCCTTGTCTCTTGTTTTATCTGGGTCTCCAAGTTTAGAGTGAGTGGCCATTCCTCCAGGAATGGGAAGAACAGTTAGAACACCCATATTCTTGTTTTTTTCTCAGAATAGGAGAATGGAGTTGTTTTTCGTTTGGTTGGTTGGTTTGTTGGCTTTTTATTTGTTTGTTTGTTTATTTTTTCAACCAGAAGGAAAAACACAAGCACCTACAGTGGACTTTTCGGAGAGGCACCAGGGTGGGTGGGGGAAGGGGAGGGAGAACATCACCAAGAGGTACCCTCTGTCCATTACTATGGCGAACTTTATAGGTGGGAATCTGTGAACTGGGAGACCGGGGGTCACCTGGAAATGCAAAGGCACCTCTCAATCAACTTGGCCAAGACTGACTAATGCTCTTACCCACAATGCATTCCTCTTCCAGTGTCCCCTATCTCCTGAATGCACCTCCACCCACCCCAACGTTCAAATGAGAAGGCCAGGGGCTAGCTGAGCATCTCCCTCTCCCTCACCTCTCATTCTACCCCTCATACCTCTAGTGACTGTGCTTCTTCAATAGCTCTCATGTCTGCCTCCTCCTCACCATCTCCATGGCCCCTAAGCTATTACTCTCTTGTCTTAAGGCAGTGGTTAAGTTTGGCTGCCTTGTGCCCACTCAGACCCCCTCCACTGTCTGATCATGCCACAGCCAGCATCCTCATTTCCCAGCATCAGATGACTGTGATCCCCCTCCCTGAGCACTTACAACCCCATAGGAGCTTTCTCTGTGCCAGTACAGTGCTGAGTTGTTAGGTCTACACTTCTGTTTCATCAGGTGTCATTGTGCCTCCAATCCAGGCCTCCTGGTCAACTTTCACCTCTGCCAGCACTCTGCACTCCCTTGACTCGGGGCTCTCCTGTATGCTGCAATGCTCCTTCCTTCCCCTGGTGACTGCTGGTCATCTTTCCACTCGGCTCCCACCACTGGCCTGGGGAGATTGTTCTGAGACTCTCAGCCAGCTAGGAATCCTCCCCGCACACATTTCCTATGGTCCTTTCCTTTAATGCACATGCTGACTTGCAAATTCATGGTTGCTGATTAACGTCTCCCTGGCTGGATCACCCATGGGGTCCACACGTTCCCTGTGCTCTGTAGAGAACCAGAAGCACAAGCAAACGCTTAGGACAAGGAGAGCAGGACTCATTACTGCGCTCTGTACTAACGGTCAAATATAATGTGATAAAGTGTCTGGTTCCTTTTCTTATGAAACCCTAAAATCAGGGACTATTTCCCCTCATATCCTTTTTCCCTAAGTTTCCTATGTCGTGATTTGTACCCAGAATAAAAAATAGAAATACTTGGGAGGCAGTAAAGTGCTCGCTTTGACAGCACATATACTTGGGAGGCACTAGTGGGGATTGACTATTTGAAAGACAGAGATGGACCTCAAAAGCCTAAAGAGGTCTGCTTCTTTTAAGAAAGACACATCTCCACCCCTAACCTTAGCCAGATGATGAAGGCTTCTACACTGGGTCTCATGGGCCAGTCAAGCACTGTTCTCAGGGTGGGTCCAGGTATCAGGGCCCTTGATCCTCTGGCAGATCTCTGGCCTCCAGTTTTGTCTTTAAGGTCTGTGATGTCAAATGTAACGAAGGAATTTTAGTCAGTGCTCCAACTATACTGGTTTCTTTCTGCTCCTTAAACATACAGATTTCACGTGTAGCACAGGGCCTTTGCACACTCTCTTCCCTCTGCCAGGAATACCCTCTTCTAGACCTTTGCTTCTTTTGATCCCTCAAGACTTTGCTAAATTGTCGCTTGCTTGGAGAGGTCTTCCCTGACCACCCGATCTAAACCAGCTGCCCTAGCCTCCTGCATACCCTACCCTCATTAGCATTTAGAGATAGAGTCATTCCCTTCCTTGCTCATTGTCTGTGTCTCCCACTAGGATATCAAGAGAGAACAGCCCTGGCAAATAGCAGAAGCTCCATAGATGTATGTTGGATGAATGAATGAGTAGGTCAGTCCATCAAGGACAGGGTGGAAATGGAGTTTGTGAGGGCGTTAAGTATGTAATGGTATGCCTCTTTCCTACCAGGATGACTACTACTTCATTCTGTCCTTCCCTGGTTTCTAAAAACTTCACAATGAAGTGTCTTTCAGACACAAGGAGAGAATAAGCCCTCTCAAGGGGTCTTGGGACCAGCCCCTCCTCCCACTTGATCTCTTTCCAGAGGAAATTCCAGTTATCCCACTCTGCTCCCATGGTCAGACCTGACTTTTCCGGGCTCATCTGGACATCTCTCAGTAGACAGGAACCCATGTGCACGTCTAGTTGCCCAGATCATACCTACCTTAGATCATCTCCTACGAGACCCAGCCTGGGATAGTAACCAAGGGACCTGGAGCACCTGCAGCCGCCTGCCCTTTTCATGTGATTGATAACAAATTGCACTCCTTGTATTCTCACAAACTTGACCCATGGGGAGGTGAAAGTCAATGTCCAGAGACTCCTGGAAAGGGAAGGTAGAACTGTGGAACCATTGGACACAGGGACATTGGTGAGCCTGAGAGGTGGGAAACAATACTATAGCATGTTCGTCTTCACTGAAAAATCCAGAATGAACTTTCCCCCACAAGTCAAGAATGATCAACACTCACTCTCCCTGTAGGGTATCCCCACATTCCTCCCTCAAGGATGAAGTACAGCACCTAAAGAAGGGTGGCTTTGTACTAGTTATCTCACTGAACTGGCATTCAGCTTTAGAGATAATGCGTTATCATCTCCAACTTGATAAAGGGAGCGATTGGGGGTGAGGAATGCAAAGTGAATTTCTCCGATTCACATGGTTTACAAGTGCTCCGGGCTATAATTGCAGGTACTAACCACCATACTGTTTGGCACACCAGTGTAAACCGATCACCTACACTACCTGTGTTGGTCAAATCCAGCCTCATTGAGGCATAATTTATATA
This sequence comes from Lontra canadensis, assembly GCF_010015895.1. NCBI lineage: Eukaryota > Metazoa > Chordata > Mammalia > Carnivora > Mustelidae > Lontra > Lontra canadensis. The sequence continues at coordinate 9,162,809 of NW_022631022.1, read as the reverse complement.
CCATAAAATTCACCCACTCTAAACTGGTCATGCAGTGATTTTAGTACACTTGTAGAGTTGTGTAGCTATCACCACAATCCAGTTTTAGAACCTTTCCACTACCCCAAAATGTTTCCTCAAGCCCATTTGCAATTAATCCCCACTCCTACCTTCAGTCCTAGGCAACCGCTGATCTATTTTCTGCCTGTATAAATGAAATCATCCTGCATTATCTTTTATCTCATGAAAAGTTGCATTTGTTTTGTGAAGACGGTTTAGCTCAGTCCTCAACCCTCGGTTCCCAGGTGTGGTGTTAGACCTCCACTTCTGCAAGAGGCCTGGAGGGAAAGTAGTTTGTGAATTCACATTCCTGGCTTCTGAGGACACAGACAGGCACTGCCCGTCTGAAGGTGAAGAACCAAGGTTGGGGAATCCTACATGTTGATTTTTCTGTTCTTTTGCTTCTTAAAGCATGTGAAATAGTTCATCTTAATTCATGGGCGTCCAGTCCAAATAGTTGCGAAAGGGCTCCTTTTTTTTAGATTTATTTATTTGAGAGCAAGGGAGCTTGAGAACAAGCAGGTGTGGGGGCAGAGGGAGAGAGAGAATCCTCATGAAGACCCCGGCTGAGCACAGAGCCTGATACAGGGCTCTGTCCCAAGACCCTGAGGTCATGACCTGAGCCCGAATCAAGAGTCAGCTGCTTAATCAACTGAGCCAGTCAGCCTCCCTGGAAGGACTTTAATTAATTAGTTTAATTAAATAATGTAATTTATTGGAATGGTTCCATTTTAAATAAAATACAGAGAACAAAATAGTCCAAATTGAAAAAACGTAATCCAAAGGGCCAACCTAAAGCCCCATCAGCCTCCTCCTATCCAGTGCGGAAGCTCCTCCCTGAAACAGGAAGTGAGGAAGACAATAGCGAAAGGGTGAACTCCTCTTCATACCTGCCCTCAAACACCACCCATCATGGCCATGCAAGGCTAGAAATTCTTCTTTGCCCCATACCTGGGAACAGTGCAGTTGACGCCCCTGCCTCTGGCCTCTCCTTGACCACTGAGACACCTTTCTCTGTGACAAAGTCTAAAGTTATCTCCCTGAAGTAAAGAGGCAAAGGAGGGAGCTCAATCCCTTCCTTCCTCCTGACCATCCCTCTTGTTACTCAAGTGAAATTCCCATTCCACCCAGAGAGATAATAAAACCCGTACTTCCTGACCATGCGGTCCATTCTCTTCTTACCAGGAATACATTATGTACACAGGTGGACAGGTAGCAGTAGGCCAAGGAAGAGGCCCCAGGACAGGGCAAGGCTCTCCCATAGGTCAGATCACCCTTGGAGGCTGTCTTTACCACGGGAAATCTGAAAACGAGCCAGTTTTGAGGTACCTGGCTGGCTCCGTTCCTAATGCTTACCACTCTTGATCTTTGGATTGTGAGTTCGAGCCCCATGCTGGGGGGTAAGAGTTTAATTTAAAAAATAAATAAATAATTAATGTAAAAAAAGAAAGAAAGGGGCGCTTGGGTGGCTCAGTGGGTTAAGCCACTGCCTTCGGCTCCTGTCATGATCTCAGGGTCCTGGGATCGAGCCCCGCATCGGGCTCTCTGCTCGGCGGGGAGCCTGCTTCCTCCTCTCTCTGCCTGCCTCTCTGCCTGCTTGTGATCTCTGTCTGTCAAATAAATAAATAAAATCTAAAAAAAAAAAAAAAAGTTTAAAAAAAAGAAAGAAAGAAAGAAAGGGGGCGCCTAGGTGGCTCAGTGGGTTAAAGCCTCTGCCTTCGGATCAGGTCATGATCTCAGGGTCCTGGAATCGAGCCCTGCATCGGGCTCTCTGCTCAGCGGGGAGCCTGCTTCCTGCTCTCTCTTCTGCCTGCCTCTCTGCCTACTTGTTACCTCTGTCTGTCAAATAAATAAATAAAATCTTTAAAAAAAAAAAAAAAGAAAGAACGAACGAGTCAGTTTTAAGTTTTATTTACAAATTCCTCTGGTTCAAGGGCTGGGATGAGGGGGAGAGACTGACTAGGAGCCTAACAACAGCAGCAGCAGCAGCAATAACAATAATTATAACTTACTTTTTTTTTTTAAAGATTTTATTTATTTATTTGACAGAGATCACAAGTAGGCAGAGAGGCAGGCAGAGAGAGAGGAGGAAGCAGGCTCCCCGCGGAGCAGAGAGCCCAATGCGGGGCTCGATCCCAGGACCCTGGGATCATGACCTGAGCTGAAGGCAGAGGCTTTAACCCACTGAGCTACCCAGGCACCCCACAACTTACATTTATTGAGCATGAGTTAATGCCACACTTATGTATGCTTTATCTGTTTTTTTCTCATATAGTGCTCAAAATAACTCTATAGATTAACAGTATTATTAGCTTCATTTTGCAGAAAACTATTTTACTAGCTTATTTATTAGTTTATTATTAGTACACATATTATTAGCATAGAAATTATATAGAATTATTTTCATTATTAAATTATTAGTAGCGGAGACTTTTTATTGTAACTGTATTTATTAGCACAGATATTATCCATGTGTAGAAATTATTAGTAAAGGAAATGATATCGATACCACTATTATGTGCAGAAATTATTTCTGTAGTACAGAAATTTGTACAAAAGTGGTATCATACTATTATGGTATAGAAATTATTAGTACAGAAATTAGTATCAGGACAATTACTGTAGTATGGAAATTAATTATTATTATGGTTCAGAAATTATGAGTACAAACACAATAGCCATACTGTCATTACACTATAGAGATTATTAGTATGGAAAATAGCATCGGTACTATTACGTTGGTCCCTTGTTCAGAAATGAGGTCAGGCAGAGAGGGGGTAGGTAAACTTCTCTAAGTGGACAGAGTTAGCTTTGGGGCTAGTTGAATGCACCCAGCTCTTAATCTTGAAGCAATCCTCACACCCAGCTTCCCCCCAGGGCAGGGAGGAGGGTGAGGAGGGAGAAACAATCAAACTGAATTGGGAAGAAAGAGCTCCAGGCACATTCTTGTGCCTGGAACCTGCCGGAAAATGGGTAACTAATTCACCAGGAAAATGTTTTGGAAGAAAGAAATCATTTTAAAAGATAGGAGTGAGGGGCCCCTGGTTGGCTTAGTTGGTAGAGCAGAAAACTCTTGATCTCAGGGTTGGGAGTTCAAGCCCCACCTTGGGTACAGGAGCTTGCTTGGGGGGAAAAAAGTGAAAGAAAGAAAGTTAGAAATGAGTTGAAACAATATTGCATTTAAGTTCAAGCAGCAGGTATTTCTTGAGTGTGGATTTTACACTTCATTCATATTTTACATTTATAGTTTACAGTACATTCATACAAATAATCATATTCAATTCATACATATTCATTTTGCTTTTGACAGTTATGTGAATGATATTAGCTTTACAGTTACTTTATTCGTGGGTTTTGCTCAATGAATGAGCTCAGACCTCAGTCCCACAGGTCAGGGAGGAGCGTGGACAGAGCACGGGCTGAGATTTGCTTTGGCTATAGTCGCTGGGACTGCAGACATACTGGGGTGGGGGGGGTGGTTCTTAACACATGAGGCTGTGGCGAGCCCAGAGCTGGACTCCGAGAACTGGAAGGAGAAACAGGATGGACCTCGACCCGCAGCAGAAACAAAGTGGCACGTGTGGCTCTTCCAGCAGAGACCAGTGGGCTTCCTGAAAGGGTCCGTGGACAAAAGGATGAGACCGATACAAAGCGAAGGTCAAGCAAAGCTTTATTGCGCGCCAAGCATCGAGAATCAAACTGACCGGCCAGGGCCGTCTCTTGCAAAGAGGCGACCCCTCCCAGCCTCACAGACTAACTTTGATAGAGTAAAGGCCATGTGGTTGAGCCTGGCCACACACAGGTGGCCAACTGAATTACAATTCACCCTATAGTAGTTATTTGAACTAGCCTATCACTCTGATCAGAATTGGCGCCCAAGAGGCAGGGCCCCCATTTTTGGGTGGTTAGGGAGGTGCTTCCCTGATTGGACGTTTCCACCTGGCCGGACACGTCCTTGTATCTGGACTCCATTATCGGGGGCTATTTGGCCATATTTCACCAGTTCTGTTTCTAAGCGCTTTCCTCTTGGGGGGAAGGGGCAGGTTCAATCTACGTTTACTGCATAAACAACAAAATGGCTCGCTCTGGCTAAGTAGGCCCTTACACTTCCCACTAAGAAAGGTGTGCAAACGAGTCAGCTGGGGAGCACAGCTGGAGGAGGAGAGCGCTCCGAGTATTAATGAGAGTCTCTCCAGCAGTCCTCAAACTCGACAGACTCAATGCAACTGCGCCAGTTTGGAAGAGGACTTCAACTATGCCATTTTGACCTCAGTCGGTGCTTTCTAATAGAGTTCTTCTTTCCCGCTTATCTTTTTATATTTATTTATTTTTCTTTTTTTATAAACATATAATGTATTTTTATACCCAGGGGTACAAGTCTGTGAATTGCCAGGGTTACACACTTCACAGCACTCACCATAGCCCATACCCTCCCCAATGTCCATAATAACCCCACCACCCTCTCCCGACCCCTCAACCCCCCACAACCCTCAGTTTGTTTTGTGAGATTAAGAGTCTCTTATGGTTTGTCTCCCTCCCAATCCCATCTTATTTCATTTATTCTTTTCCTACCCCCCAAGCCCCCCATGTTGCATCTCCACTTCCTCATATCAGGGAGATCATATGATAGTTGTCTTTCTCCGATTGACTTATTTCGCTAAGCATAACACCCTCTAGTTCCATCCACATTGTCACAAATGGCAAGATTTCATTTCTTTTGATGGCTGCATAGTATTCCATTGTATATATATAGCACATCTTTATCTTTTTATTTTTTAAAAGTAAGCTCTAGGCCCAACATGGGGCTTGAACTCACGATCCCAAGATCAAGGGGCTCATGCTCTATGACTCAGCCATCCAGGTGGTGCCCTTGCCAGCTCATTTCTGAACTCAGGCAAAAGACCCCGCAGGCAAAGCATCCCCTGAGGGGAACCGAAACTACCCCCTCAAGCAATAACTACTGTCCTGAGCCAGCAAGACCCCACAAAACTGTCGCCAAGACGGGGATCTACCTGACCTGTACTGCCCATCTGCATGTACCCACCAGCCTCTGTCCCACATACTTCTTACATAAGCCTCGAAGTTTTCAGAACTTTGGAGATGGTCTTCGAGACCCACACCACTGTCTTCCTGGTGCCAGCCTTGGTGAAACAGATTACTTTCTGGTTTCACAATCGCTCATTGCTCTGCTTCTGGATTTTGTCTGGTCTGGTTGGGACGCCCGGAGCCAGGAGCTCTTGGGCCCCTGTGTCCCAGCTACAATTTCTCCTTCAGTGCAGGTGATAGACCCGGGTGGAGCTCAAGTTGCTCCCCTCTATCCCTCACAGAGGGGGATCACCTCCCCCCACCAGAGGAATACAGTGGTTTGTCTGTATTTTTCATGCCCTGGGTAGAATCTGCTGCAGCCCTCAGGGGAGTGAATAGGAAGCAAATGGAGGAAGAGGGACCATCCTCAGGATAGGAAAGGGGGAGATGGGGAAGAGTGAAATAGGAGAGGAAGGAGGGAATCGAGAGGGAGAGGACTTCCAAACCATGCGCTGGTTGTCTGAAAGTACACTTGGGTCCAGCTTCTCTGGTCCTCCCTGAGAGTGCAGACCAGGTGGGAGAGAGTCAGGGCTCGTGAGTGGAAAGGGGACTGCAGTTTGGAAGATGAAGCGGTGAGGCTGGAGGTTCAGAGCAGATGAGGTGGCGTTTATGATGGTGAAGGAGATTCAGAAGTTTCGTTGGAAACAAAAAGACAGGCGGCAGCGTCACGGACCTGAGAAGCAGGTTAGCGGTATTTGTGAAAGGGAAGCTGTTTCTTCCGGTCTGAATTCAGGTTCCCATCCCTGAGGCTGGTTTCCAGACCAAACAAGAGACAGTTCTAAAGACAGTGTCTCTTTGTTACGGTTACCCTTCCTCAAACTTTCTCTGCTGCCACCCCTCCCACAATGGCCCTGCAAGGAGGGGGGTCTCTGGGCATCCTAGGGGTGCCCTCAGCAGAATCACCTGGGGCCTTTCTGGACCTTCCTCTGTTGTCATTAAAATTAGCCTTGAACTTGTTGAGAAGATCCTTCCCTGAGCCCTTTGCAGAGAGAAAAATCAATCAAAAATTCAAAAGTAAGAAAAACCAACTAAACACGCTTACCCTGTGTTTGAACCATATTACCCTGGGTGAGTTGAGGTCAGACTCAGACCAAGAGAGAGCAACCAGAAAGAGTGTTACACCCACAGCTCCCGAGGGAGAAACAGCTCTCGTCCCAGGGCCACTCAGGGGAAGCACCAGGGTCAGTCACGAGGGAGAAGGGGGAACTGTAGGCAGTCACCTTGTCGTGGTTTCCACAGGAAGGGGCAGGTGATGTAGGGTAAGAAAGTTAGGATTGGTTAATTTGGATAATTTCAGGCAGCTGTGGGGCATAGGGGCTGTCCCTCCTTGTCTGGTAGTTGGAGTCGGGGCAACGAGGGAGATTAGACAGCGATCTGGAGTGTGAGAATGCAATAAGGGAGGTGCTTCGAGGGTGGACGTAATTGTCTGCTCAAGAAGGGGAACGTACTGGCCTCTAGCCAGGTGCTCAGAACGTAGTCGAGATGGTATTTTTAAAGACCTGTATTATATCTTGTGAACCTGGGAATGAATATGTCATTTCCTTATTTTAGGGGACATAAATGTGGGAACAGAGAAAAGTCTTGCCACTAAAGCCTAAATTGACAGAGTTCTAAGCCATTGCTAGCTGTCCTTTATCTGCATGCAAGAGTTCCTATTTAAGGGGTGCCTGGGTGGCTCAGTTGGTTAACCATCTGCCTTCAGCTCAGGTCATGATCTCAGGATCCTGGGATGGAGTCCCACATCAGGGCTCCCTGCTCAGTGGGGAGTCTGCTTCTCCCTCTCCCTCTGCTGTCCCCCTGCTTGTGCACTTGCTCCCTCTCTGTGTCAAATCAATAAATAAAATCTTTAAAAAAAAAAAGTTCTGTTCAAGTCATTGGTAGACGGTTATCTCCACTCATCAGGAAGTAGCCTGCAAACACCTTCTTTCCAGGTGTTTCTATTACGGAGAGAAGGGAGAGATGGGGGTCAGTCCTTGTAAGGCTCTGACAGGTAGAATAATGGCTTTCCCGAAGATGTCCTTATCCTGACCTGGACCTTGTGACCGTGTTACCTCACATGGCAAACGGGGGTTACAGGTGCAGATGCAATTAAGTTTTCCAAACAGGTGATCGTGAGAGGGGTCCTGTCTAATCATAGGAGTCCTTAGAGGTGGCAGAAGAAGGCAGAGAGGATCATAGAGATGCTTCTGAATGGGACCTGACCCGTGATTGCTGGCTTTGCGGATGGAGGAAGGGGCCACATGCCCCAGACTGCAGGCAGCCTCTCAAAGCTGGAGAAGAAAAGGAAAAGGAGACTTTTCTGGAGCCTCCAAAGAGAAACACAGACCTGCCAACACCTTCTTTTTAGCCCCGTGAGACCAATATTGGACTTTTGAACAACAGAACTTTAAGATAATACATTTGTGCCATTATAAGCCACCTAATTCATGGTAATTGTTTTATGGCAGCAATAATAGTAATAGTAGAGAGACTGAGAAGCCTCTAATAGTAATAGTAGAGAGACTATAATAGTAGTAGTATAATAATAGTAATAGTAATAGTAGACTGAGAAGTCTTCTTGAGTGGCACCTTGTCCCCATCAGAACCTCTCTCTTGTATCTCTTGTACTAAACACATTCAATACCAAAGATCTGGGTTTTTTTTTTTTTAATTACTTTATTTGAGAGAAAGAGAGAGAGGGAGTGTATAAGCATAAGTGGGGAGAGGAGCAGAGGGAGAGGGAGAGATCATCTCAAGCAGACTTCCCATTGAGCACAGAGCCCAACACGAGGCTCGATCCCACGACTCTAAGATATGACTGAGCTGAAATCAGAATCTGATGCTTAACCAACTGAGCCCTCCAGGCACCCTCCACAAAGATTTGTTTTTAAGCAGGATTGGATTTATTAAGTAAGGGACATTCAGTAGCTTATAGATCTGGGAGGATCATAGACCAGGCTCTGGAGCACACGGCCAGGAACAACGCCCAGCCATACCATGGGGCTACTTTTCTGAGACATTAAAAAAAAAAAATCTATTTATTTACTTTGAAAAGGAGAGGAAAAACAGCAATAATGTGTGCTTTAATAAGCAGGCCACAAGCACTCAGTTATACTGGGGATGGTCTGGGAAATAGTACAAGCTCCCCAGTTGTCTGACCAGAGAATGGGGGCCTGGGGCTCTTTTTCCTACTGCTTCCTGTCCCCTCAGGTTGAAGGTTATCCCTGAGGGACTCAATTGCCTCAGTTGCAGGTTGTGCCCTAAGCGACAAGGTCTAACAAATTCCTTTGTGCGGGAGAAAACCCCCAGGCTGGGAAGCAGAGAGACATATCATTTGAGGTGTAAAGTCTTCAGCTTGGCAGAGTCGGTGACCCAGAGCTGTGAGCAGACTCAAACCCAAGCCAAGGCGGTGTGGTGTGGGACATCTGTGTCATCTGCCACAATCCCTTCTAGGATTTACAGCCAGCATCTCACCACCCCTGGGCATCTCTCTCTCTCCACACACCCATATACACAACAAATACATAGTCCGTATCATCTATCTGGTACACTACAGCATCTATCTGGTAAATCCCTGGGTCTTCATGATGACCCTCCTGGGTACATTTCAAATAGCTGCAGTGCTTCAAAGATACTAGAATCATTCCAAAGTGTGTTGGATTTTCCAAGTTCAATTTCCCAATATTATTGTGCCAGAAATCATATCTTTTGCAACTATTCGCACATCTGGTGAAAAATTTTAGATAACAACTCTAAGATGTACCTGGGGGTATATAGTTTTCCAAATTTTTTTTTTTTTTTTTTTTTTTGCAGGTAAGCAGCTAAAGAGTCCGGAAACCACTGTTTTAGACTTCTGCAGATGTGTCTCCCCAAGGTGATGTGCTCAGAATCACTCAAGAGTTGGATGGAGGGTGGGCAAGTGTGTGACGAAGCTGGGAGCTTCCATCGTTACCCAGAAAGAATCCTGGGAAATAACTTAAAGGAAAATCAAAACGAGAGACTCTATAGATAGAAAATGAGTTCAGCTCGCTGAAGGTCCAGATGGAGGAGTGCTGAATAACCAGGCTGTGCTCTCCAGCATCCCAATTTGCTCCTTCCCAGAGTCTGGAGATGCTGAGTCAGTGGCTTGAAAACCATCCCAACCTGTCATTTCCCCTTTTATATTAACTTGATTTTCTTCATGTTGCCTTCTCAAGCTCTAAGTGTTAAACTTACTCTATGATTAATATAGCAATGTTTAAAAAAAAAAAAAAGACAAAATGCTCATTCTGTTTTACGGAATGCATCAAGCGAGGGGACACTTTTTTTCTCTTCTACAGAACCAAATGTCCTAGCCAACAGACTACCTGCAGAGGTGAGGCAATGAATAGTGGCAGCAGGAAATCTATCTAAGTAGAAAAGAGATGCCTTGGATGTAATTTATCTGAACCGAATTTTACAACCTATCAAATTCATTAGCTGTGACCCTACCTTTCCCCTTTCAGAAAACAATACTGTCAGACTTTCAGCGGTAAGCAGGTTGGTTTTATGGTCTTTCTTGAATCTCTTCTCTCTAATGGTGAGTTAAGAAAGCTTGGAAGGGTTTAGGGGATGTTGGAATTATTTCAACCGAACTTGCAAAAGAGCTTGTCAAGGCTGGTACAATGTTCACTTCTGTTCACCTACTCAGCTATTTCTTTTTTTTTTTTTAAGATTTTATTTATTTGACAGAGAGAGAGATCACAAGTAGAGAAAGAGAGAGAGAGAGAGAGGAGGAGGCAGGCTCCCTGCCTAGCAGAGAGCCCGATGTAGGACCTGATCCCAGAACCCTGAGATCAGGAACCGAGCTGAAGGCAGAGGTTTAACCCACTGAGCCACCCAGGCAGCCCCTCAGCTATTTCTTGTTCGTGTGTTGTTCATGTGAACACTAGGCATGTAGGAACACCCTCATTGGACATGTTTTCTTGCTCTGATGTCTTTTTCAAATCTGGTAACAAAGGAGTAGTAGGTTGGTCTTTGAAACCAGTCAGACATGAGTTTATTTTTATTTATTTTTAAAAAGATTTATTTATTTATTTGACGAGAGAGAGAGATACAGCGAGAGAGAGACCACAAGCAGGGGAAGCAGGGAGAGGGAGAAGCAGACTCCCCGCTGAGCAGGGAGCCCGATGTGGGACTCGATCCCAGAACCCTGGGATCATGACCTGAGCCAAAGGCAGTCACTTAACAATTAAGCCACCCAGGTGCTCAGGCATGAGTTTAAACACAGAGTCTCAGTCTGTCTTCAGCTCAGGTCATGATCCCAGGGTTCTGGGATCAAGTCCCGCCCTGGGCTCCCTGCTCCGCTTCTCCTTCTTCCACTCCCCCTGCTTGTGTTCTCTCTCACTGTCTCTCTCTCTCTCTCTGTCAAATAAATAAATAAAATCTTTAAAAAAAATAAACACAGGCTCCATCACTTATTAGCTGTGAAGCCGGGCTTGAGCATGGTGGGGGTGATGATTCCTTCTCACAGGATTGCTGGAGGAACCAACAAGGTCACGTGTGCAAAGAACAGACAAGGTCATGTGTACCCGAATAGGGCCATACAATGGACGGTGGCCAGTATTACTAGGATCATCATTATCCTTTTGATCTGAAATTTGGTTTTGGAATAGATTGCAGGGGAAAATCTTAGGCAAAAGACTGATACGAATCTTTTGGCTGTTGTTTTTTTTTTTTTTTAAGATTTATTTATTTGACAGAGAGAGTGTTTGTGAGTGGGGGGAGGGATAGAGTGAGAGAGAGAATCTCAAGCAGACTCCCAGCTGAGGTGCAGCCCAACGCAGGGCTCGATCCCAGGACCCTGAGCAGAAACCAGGAGCTGGCCACCCATGGTTTTACCTTCACTCCTAAAATCGGAAGCTGATACTCTGATTTAATTCAGTGCTGGTAGGTTTCATTCCTGAAACCCTTTCATCAATTTGATTAACTCTTCAGACAATCTGACATTTACAAACACCATCTTATTTCATTCTCTTAAAAACCTAACAGTCAACCAGAGCAAATACTATCATTTCCTCTTCCCTCTTAGGGAAGTAGACAGTAAGATTAAGAGATACTAAGTAACTCTCACCTTTGTGCCTTTGCTCTCACTTTTATCTTTCCAGGAATGGCCCCTAAATCCTTTTCCCTGTGTTGAAACACCACACATTTGCCAGGGCCCATTTTAAGCTTTCCTCTCCTTTTTTTCAGAGGCAAAGAACTCACTCTTTCCTGACCTTCTAGAGCGCTCAACGTTTCAACCATAGAATTTGCCGGTTTAGTACTACGTCTTTCATTTTTTCCCAATGAGTTCCTGTTTGTTTGTTTATTTGTTTGTTTTAAAGATTTATTTATTTATTTATTTGACAGACAGAGATCACAAGTAGGCAGAGAGGCAGGCAGAGAGAGAGGGGGAAGCAGGCTCCCCGCCAAGCAGAGAGCCCGATGCGGGGCTCGATCCCAGGACCCTGGGACCACGACTCGAGCCAAAGGCAGAGGGCTTAACCCACTGAGCCACCCAGGCGCCCCTGTTTGTTTGTTTTTTAAACTCTGCCCAGTAAGACAAGAAACCTCTCAAAGCCAGGGAGCATGCAACTTCAATATATTTTGGCTCCCAGTACCCAGACCCCTTTTCTCTTCATACTCCCCAGGGCAGAGCTGGACTTGGAGCAAGTGCCTGGTGTATGCTTGATTGACTCACAGAGAGTTTTCCTAAAATCATGGCCTAGAAAATGCACTGCAGGATAAAATTGGAGACTCACTCCTTAGAGACTGCCATCTAAGAAGCAGGACAGAATGTTCTTGCTGAGAAACTGAAATGCAAAAAGCAAATATAAGCCCGTTGCTTCTCTGTCGCTTCTACTGCTGATTGTGGCAATCCCCATCAGAGCCCTGTAAGTTTATAGGACCAGGACAGGCCTTTCGTCACAGAGGCACAGTATCTGCCTGTCATACCACTATGACCTTGTGTAGGTGGGGACATCCTTCTGTGGCTTTGTGGCACTCAGCTTTCCTTCCTGCAGTGATGAGAATTAACTTCATATTGTCTAAAAAAAATTAAACAACTCTTAACTGAAGGAAGCTAAATAGCAACTGATATTTTTGGAGGCTCTCTTGAATTAGGACAGCTGAGTTTAATGGAAAAATAAACATGTTTCGTACTGAATATCTGTTGCATATGTTGCTAACCAAGTACTAGCTTAGAGAGAGTTTTCCCTGTCGTTTCTTCCTTTGAATCGCATTTCTTCCTGGTTGTTTATGTAATTTATTATAAAGCCAAATAGATATTCCTTATAAATTCCAAATGGCAAGGCATTCCTGGGATTCTTTTAGAACATAAAATTCCAGAGTTTTCCCAATAATTCCAATAATGAGGGTTTCTATCTCCTGAGCCACTCTCTCTTAACCAGTGAAGAACACCAGGAAGGCTCTTTGCCAAGTTCCGGTGCACTCATGTTCTCCAGGAGAATGCTGCTTTTTCTTTAATATGCACACACATCAACTAAGATCTTGTTAAAATGCAGATTCTGTTTCATAGATCTTCTGCAGGACTTGTGAATCTGCGTTTTAACACAGAAGTGGCGCCGGGGTCCTGGTCCACAGACCACGCTTTGGGCAGCAATGTTCTAGGGAGAACTGGGGATTAGTGTATGGCAGGTCCCTGAGAGCCTGGCCAAAGATTCTGGTGTGGGAGCAGATGTGGTCCCCATCACTGGAGGTTGGAGAGATCCTCAAGTCCTGGACAGCCCACGCTTTAAAACAAGGGATACCTGGATTTCTGAAGGAAAACAGGCAATTGCTTCTTAGGCGCGTAGAAGGAAACCGCTCCTGGCTGGGAGCTCTACCTGGTGCTGCCTCCAACTTTTCCCGTTTGCTTGCCTCACGGAATCCTCTCCTGAATTGTTGCTCTTTTATCTAAAACATCCATCTAAAAATCCTTGCTTGGAAATGTGCCCTCCTTGGTCTTTGGCGCTTGGCTGTATCTTATACTGATTGTTGACCTATACCTGGAGCTTTTGGTCCTGCCCGGGAAAAAGGATGGACGTCTTTAAGCTCTTTCTCTGGGGAAAGATTGTCTGAACCAACAAGCCCTGTGTGTCTGTCTGTCCATCTATCTACCTACCTATCTCAGCTTTAACTTCGTGTTTGGGCCAGGAAAGGAAAAGAAGGTTATTGTGGCCATATCTTCCTAAACGAATTAAGGTAGAGGCACATAGTATGTGTTCAATGTATACTTTCTTTTTTAAAAGGTAAAATAAAAAAAAAAATTAGCCATTAGAAAGTGCACAACGTACTGGCATTTAGGATATTCACACTGTTGTGAAACACCACTTCTGTCTAGTTTCATAAAATATTTAACACATACCTTTTTTTATTAACATATGATGTATTATTTGTTGTGTAAGTCATACCTTTTGAAAGCCGTATGAAAGCAAAGATTATGTGGCTAATTCAAGACATTTCTGTCACTTCTTGAATTCAGTAAAGGCAATTTATTGACTCTTACAATTGGAAGTGTTTCAACTATATGAATATCTTTTCACTTAGTTTTTTGATTTGCCATTATTCAGTATTGATGATATCAGCTATTATTTATGGAATGCCTCCTATGTCTCAGATCCTTCACATATATTTTCTTCTTTAAGACTCACAGCCTAATGAAAAAGGTATTATTAGCTTTTAATAGAAAAGAATCACTAAGCTCAGAGACTTTAATTCACTTGCCCACGGCCACACAGGTATCATGTGGGAGAGCTGAGGCTTAATCCAAGCCAGCCTGACTCTAGGACTTGATCTTTTAGTCACTACAAAATAATAATTCCCTATGTGGACACAGACTTATTATTTGTGACAAGTGTGAATTATGGAGTAAGTTAAACTCTCAGCAAGCATGAAATTGGGTACATGCAGACTGAAGATTAAATACTTTGAAACAAGTGTTGAGAAGAAGCTAACCAAAGAGCAGAAATCTTCACGAAACTGTTCAAAATTAAAGAGGTTTTTTTTTTTAAGGTTTTATTTATTCATTAAGAGAGGAGAAAAAAGAGACAGAGCACAAGCAGGAGAGGCAGTGGGGAGGGAGAAGCAGGCTCACCGCTGAGCAGGGAGCCCAATACAGGACTTGATCCCAGGACCCTGGGACCAGAACCTGAGCTTAAAGCAGGCACTTAAATGACTGAGCCACCCAGGTGACCCCAAATTAGGTTTTTGCTGGAAATTATTTCATGTAATTTCAGGAACTTGTATTTATTCACCTATTAAGTTTTTAAAATCATGATTTATAACTATTACCTCATTTCTCTTGCATCACTGGTTGCCCTCCCTTTGCTGAATCACTACCATCATAAAGGAAACCTGCTTCAGTGTCTTGTTTAAAAAAGACCCAAAAAACTAAAAACCAAAAACCTTTGCTGACCCCATCTCATGACTTCTGGCTATTTTTTTTTTTTTTTTTGCTACCATTTTTCTGCTCCCTGTTGCTGCACAACTCCCAGAAAGCACTGTCTACTGTCACTTCTTGTATTCATATTCTGTCTTTTCCTCAGCCTGCTCCGATAGAGTCTGTCCCCACCACTCCTCCCAAACAGCCCTCATGAAGCCCTCACCTTTTGCGCCCTAATTCTGAAGCTTTTCGGCAGCCTTTAACCCAACTGTCCCGTGGGTCAACACCCTCTTTGAAACGCTTCTTTTGCCTTTGGTGTCACCAGACTTTCTTGGTCCTCTGCCAACTACACGGGCTCCTTCTTCTCAATCTTCTTTCCTGGTTCTTGGTTCTTGAGTCTGGGCATCTGGTTCCTCCTGCTCTGCTCCAAGGCTTGGTTCCAGGACCCACACAATTCCCCATCTGTATGTCTTCCCTAGATGATCTCATCCATTCCTGTGGCTTTATGTACCTTCTATATACTAGCGCTAATCCAGTGATATCAAACTCTCCCCCAAACTTAACAGACTCATACTTACAGCTACCACCTTGATATGTCTTCTTGGAAATTTAATAGGCACCCCATACTTAATATGTGTGAAACTGAGCTCCTGATTTCTGCCCCTAAACCTGCTCCTTCCACAGCGTTCTTCATTTCGTAAATGGCATCATAATTTACCCAGCGGCTTTGATTAAAAACTACAATGTCAACAACCTTGATCCCTCTTTCCTCCATGTCTAATTCATGACAGGTTGGCTGAACTCTGCCTTTACATCATATCCAACGTCAGTCCACTGCTGTTGGTCTCCATCTCCCCTACAACCATTGTAATCCGGGCCATCATCATACCTCACTGCTACAAAGGCCTTGAAACCAGTTTCTCTGCTTTCTCTTATGCCCTCGTAGAATTCATTCTCAAAATAACCAACAGGACAAATTAGATCAGGTTACTCCTCTGCTTACCACTGCCCTTTGGTTCTCATCTCAAATAAAACCAAAGCTCCTTACAGTGGCTTTCAAGTTCCTACACACACTGCCTTCTGAATTCATCTACTACTCTGCACCCTTCCTCTCTAAGCTCTGACCATGCCAGCCGTCTTCCAACTCCCCTTATATGTCAAGACCCTTCTTTAGTGGGTTTTCCTTCTGCCTGCAGTTCTTTCCCCCTGAATCTTCACATAACTGCCTTTCGATCATCTGGGTGTCAAATACCAACTTCTTAGAGCAGTCCATGCTAACCATTCTTTCGGCACTAGCCATGCTCCATGCTGCTCACTATCCTATGGCCTTTTTTCATTTCTCCATGATCCTCAACTCTATCTAAAATTGCTTTGCTCGAGGTGCGCCTGGGTGGCTCAGTCTGTTAAGTGACTGACTCTTGAATTTGTCTCAGGTCACGATCCAGCGGTGTGAGTTCAGCTCCTCATTGGGTTCTGTGCTCAGTGGAGAATCTGCTGGAGTTCTCTCCTTTTGCCCCTCCCCATGCTTAATTCCATTTGCCCTCTCTCTCTCAAATAATCTTTAAAAAAAATAAATAGGGCACCTGGGTGACTCAATGGGTTAAGCCTCTCCCTTTGGCTCAGGTCATGATCTTAGGGTCCTGGGATCGAGTTCCGCATCAGGGTCTCTGCTCAGCGGGGAGCCTGTTTTCCCCTCTCTGCCTACTTGTGATCTCTCTGTCAAATAAACAAATATAATCTTTAAAAAATAATAAATTAAATAATAAATAAAATTGCTTTGCTCGTGTGTTTATTATCTTCCCCCATTCAAAATATAAGCTCCACGAAGGCATAGACTAATGTAGTCACATAGACAGTGACTAATGTATCCCCTTGTCCTAAAATACTGCCTAACGCAGTTCAACAGATGAGGAAATTGAAGCTCAAAAATAAATGGATTTCCCCAAATCATTCAGTTAGTAAGAGAAGAGAAGAAGCCAAAATATAAACCCAAATCTTTTTATTCTGAATCCTAGAGTCTTTCTGTTACATGATAATTCATGTAATTTATGTTCAGCAGACAAATTATTTCTATTATCCGAGTTATGAAAAAAAAAAAAAAGATCCCCTGGCTTTTTGTTGTTTGTAATGTTTATAAAAAGCTAACTAAAATGAATTTTTTCTTTTCTTTTCCCTTGCTCTCAAACAGTATTGTCATTCACACTTGCACACACACACACACACACACACACACACACCATCACACCTTAAATGAGTATTCTATGTATCTGGAAAATATTTTTGTATTAATAAAATAGGCCTCTCCTTAACTATTTTATTTTATTTTAAGATTTTATTCACTTATTTGACAAAGAGTGAGAGAGAGAATGAATCCAGGGGAGAGGCAGAGGGAGAGGGAGAGGGAGAAGCAGACTTGCTGAGCAGGGAGCCTGATGCGGGGCTTGATTCAGGAACCCTGCAGTTATGACCTGAGCAGCAGGCAGACGCCCAACCAACTGAGCCACTCAAGCGACCCTTGACTATTTTATTTTTAATGAGTTAAGGCTGACAGGAAAACCCATATACTGATTTTTTTTGATCAGAGAGTTATTAAAATACATTTGGAACATTTTACTATGCAGTCAATGGGTTTATGTGGGTTTTTTTGAATAAAATTTCTTTTTAAATTAGTATCTTAAGTCCCCTTAAAAAGGTTTTTATAATACCTTCTCAAATGGAAGAATTATGGTTTGCTAACCACACATTTTGAATGTGCCCGAAATAGAAATACAGAAATTATGTCCTAGGAAGAAAGGCAGTAATAAGACTCCAAGTAAATAACCTGAGAACTTTTAAAATAAAAGGTACATGTATTTTTAAAATATTCTCCAGCTTTTTTCTCATAAATCTGGATTTTCTTTTATTTCTTATTTGATCAAATGAATACATGTACTTATTTTATTTCTTTAAAAGATTTTTTTTATTTATTTGACGCAGAGAGTACACAAGCAGGGTGAGCTGCAGGCTGAAGAAGAGGGAGAAGCAGGCTCCCCGCTGAGCAAGGAGCCCACATCAGGGCTCTATCCCAGGCCCCTGGGATCATGACCTGAGCTAAAGACAGGCTTTAACCCACTGAGCCACCCAGGCACCCCTATTTAATTTTTTTTAAATTTTATTTATTTATTTGAGAGAGAGAGAGAGAGCATAAGCAGGGGGAACAGTGGAGGGAGAACCAGGCTCTCTGCTAAGCAGGGAATCCCATGGGGGACTCGATCCCAGGACCCTGGGATCATGACCTGAGCCGAAGGCAGAGGGTTAATCAACTGAGCCACCTAGGCATCTGGGGATTTAGTTTTCCTAAATGCCTCAAACTATCATATACACTTCTTCTCCCCCAAACTTCTCAATATAGTGACACAACAATTTTGGATTAAACTAACAATCAAAGTTTACATTATATCTAGTGTTCACAGCTGAGCCAGGTATAATCATACAACGTTTTGGCTTTGGCCCTGGCATTAATAATTGCCTTTTTGGCCACTGGTTTCATCTTTTTGTACCACCTACTAGTTCATCTACAAACGTTCTGACAGAACTAGAATTCTTCTCACTGTGGTCAAACATATTAAGTAATCTGTTTCTCTCTTTCTCTCATTTTCTTGGCTATATCCTCCCTGTGGGCTCTGCTTTTTGCTTCAGTCCACACTGCTTACTCTTTATAAGAACTGCTGGACATGCGTTCTGTGATTTCTTTTGTCGTATTCCCAAGAATTCTTTTTGCTATTATTTTGAGGTGAATGTTTCTTTCCTTTTGGTTTACTTTCTAAAACAGTTAACATTTCTCAGTAGAGTCCCGAGAAAGGGTGTATATGGGAATTAGCATGTATGAAAATGTCTTTATTTTGCCCTCAGATATGATGGATAATTTAGCTGAGGGTAGAATTCTACAATGGAAATAATTTTCTCTCAGAATTTTAAAGGTACTGATGCTTATTTCACTGCTTCTGTTGAGAAGTGTGATGTCATTCTGACTCCTGATTCTTTGTAGGTGATATTCTTAGAGTCTTGAAGATTTTAGGATCCTCTCTTTATCTTTAGTGTTATGATTTTTTTTTTTTTTTGAGAGGAAGAGAAAGAGAGAGAGAAGGGGCAGCAGGAGAGGGAGAGAATCTTAAGTAGGCTGAATGCCCATCATGGAGCCCAATGCGGGGTTTGATCTCACAACCCTGAGATCATGACCTGAGCCAAAACCAAGAGTTGGGCACTTAACAGACTGAGCTAGCCAGATACCCCAGGTGTTACAAAATTTCAAAGTGAGTTGCTTTGGTATGGTCTTTTATTATTCACTCAGTCAGATAATTGGTAGTTCTAGTCAATCTAGATAATCATGTTTTTCAGTTATAAGAATTTTTTTTTTGTATAATTTTCTACAACTTTAGGGGGCTTGCTATGGCAGTTTTACTGGTTGTCCCATCCTTCAATATTGCTCATAAAAAATTTCTGTGTTGAGGTTTTTTTTTTTTTTTAAATTTTACATATTTATTTGCCAGAGAGAGATCACAAGTAGGCAGAGAGACAGGCAGAGAGAGGGGGGAAGCAGGCTCCCTACAGAGCAGAGAGCCTGATGCGGGACTCCATCCCAGGACCCTGAGAACATGACCTGAGCCAAAGGCAGAGGCTTAACCCACTGAGCCACTCAGGCACCCTGTGTTGAGGATTTTTGAAGACTTGATAATTTTCTCTTTTTAAACTGGATAAAAGAAAAGCTGATTATCTCTGGTGGAGGTTTTCCTGCAGATATTATTAATTTCTTCCACAGGAAAAAGGTAGATTCTTCCTTGGAAAAAGCAAGGTCAAACTGATTATGGTAAGGTCAGATACTGGGTATTCTTAGGTTTCAAACTCACTGAATTAGCAATAATTGTGTTTTTGTCATTGAAACCTTTCCAAAAAGATCTGCTGACTGAGAAGTAGTGGAATTACTAAATTCTGTCTCCATGTGTAACATAAAATAATTGAACCAATAATAATTAGTTATTCTAGTGACTGGATTTGGCAGAAAATAAGGCTGGAAAAGCTAAGGTCTAAATTCTGATGTAAGAGATATGGGCAAAGATACTGGTCAGGAACAGGACTGCATCTACTCCTGATGCCAAGAACAGGGTAGCAGGTGGAGGAGGAGAATCGTAGAAGGCAAAACCCAGGTCAGATGGTGGGACTAGGGAGGTGAAAGTCTTTCTTGCTCTGACGATGCTTCTTGAAATCTTACTTTATATAGTTCATAGGAATAAATGGAACAACTGAAGGGAGGGACCAGATAATTGTGTGGTGTTGGTGGCAGTGGTGATAGCCATTGATTCCACAGTCATTGCTAGGTGGGTTCATCCTCAGAGATGTCCATTGTGAGGATGACTTCAACTGGCAGGTGAAGGAAGGAGGATGGAGCAGTGATGCCATTTTCACTTTTCCCATGGCACCAAATACATAGGGCTCTTTCCCTTTTTAAGGCCCTGGGTGGATACTTAATTTGGTTGAATAATTTAGGTAGGGCAGTAAAAAGTCAGATAAATAAGGCAGAAGACATACTGTGACAATCTCGCTCATTGTTCTTAGAGAAGAGAGACTTTGGAATTCACGTTAGGCGCAGCCAAAAATGACCTAGGATATTAGGACCAATACATACACTTGACTAGGACCTTGATAACTACATGCAAAGGAAAGGGATGGTTTTGGGGAGTGGCTGACACCAGAGGGATAATTAGAATTGTTGCAAGACAAGCAACATGAGTAACGGTGTGAAGAACGAGTCAACCAAATTAATTACCAAATTCGATAAAATAGTTGAGCCAATATTAGACCACCACTATTCCAATTGGGTCGTAGGAGAAAATACTAAGAATAAAATTTAAATGACATTAGATATAACAAATAATATTAAAATAGTAACTAAAATATTATTTGAAGTTTTTTACATGAATTGATCTCCATTAGAACCCAGTTAGGTAGGCACTACATTACCCCCATTTTACAGATGATGAAACTTGTATCAAGGAGAGGTTAAGTAACTTGCTTAAGCACATACTAATAGTTTCTGGCAACCTCACAGCATGGAGCCTTCTAAGGAAAGAAAATAAGAATGTGTCAGATTTATGATTTATGATTCTAAGGGGGAAGAGAAGGCTATGTCTTCAGTCCATAGTGATGATAGCTTAATTTCATGACTCTGTGGTCCTCCAGCTCCTGATGGAAAATCCTACAACCCACTTATTCTTGCCTTGGGAAATCTGTTATATGTGCATGAAAATAATTGAAGTGTATCCAAATATTGAAGGGGAAACAAGGAGGATTATACTTGATATTTCTCTTTTAAGAGCAATTGCAAAGAAAAAAAAAGAGCTGCTGCATAAAAAAATTAATTTTATTTTAAGTAAAGAATATGTATTTCTACTAATTAAGACTTTTGGAACGTATATAGTTCTGTATACCTTTTGCTGACAAGCATGCGCTCATAAAGAAATTGCTTCAGTTTCATTATTTAAGAAGATGTTCAAATCCCAACTCATCTCTGGCTCTGTATGTTTTAAACTAAAGATTCTTTTATCAGATTCATTCGGAAAATTACACTCAGTCTTGACTCTTTGGCTAGTACAGTCCTGGGATGAAGCTGTAAGAAATCAGACAGAATATTAAAATTAATTTACTCTTTCAAAAGAGTTTTTTATTATGTTACTATTCATATTCTTTGATATGTTTTCTCCTTGGGGGAAGATAAAGGGAGAAGGAAAAATTCTTATTTAGGTCCCACTGTGCCACACATATTACATACTAAAGTTTGTGTTGCATTTTTCCTCTCTAGTCTCATGTCATCATGGAGAGGCCATCTAGCACCTGGTTAAGGCACAGGGTGGCATATAAGGGACCCATATTCAGATTACCATTTCAGTACCTAATAGCTCTGAAATCTTGGATAAGCCATATAATACCTCGAAGCCTCAGTTTTACTCATGAGCTATTGCAAGGAAGACATGAAATTCTATAGGTAAAGCATTTAGCATGGGGTCTGACATAGAAACACTGGCTTTTTGTACCACCAGCCCAGGGCTAGTAAGGACAGGATTCTGTAAGGACAGGATTGATAATCTTAATTTTTCCTTCGATTAGCTTCACTGTGGTTTGGTGTGATAGTGCCTACCATAACATGTATGCTGTGCGTATTTTCATGTAGTGGGTATTGTTTCTTTCTTGTCGTTGAATGGAAGTGAAGGTTATCTTTTAATTCTGCCTGTGAGGATCACTGTCCCCCACATAATGTACTACTGAGCAGGGAAGCTGAAGCAAGAGTGTCAGCTTATGTGGGGCTTCATTGTTTGAGCTGTGGTACCATGACTAGCTACTACAAGGTAGATAAACATGTTTGTTGAACTATACTGAGCCGTTGTGGCATGAAACTTCGGGGGCACCTGGGTGGCTCAGTCGGTTAAGCGTCTGCCTTTGGTTCAGGTCATGATCCCCGGGGTGCTGGGATGGAGCCCTATGTTGCGCTCCCTGCTCTGTGGAGAGTCTGCTTCTCCCTCATCCTCTGCCCTCCCCCCCACCACTCTGCTTGCTAGCTCTCTCTCTCACTCTCTGTGTGTTTCAAATAAATACAATCTTAGAAAAAAAAGATAACACTTTTAAGTTAACACTTCTCTAAGAAGAATCTTTCAAAATTTTATGCCTTCTCTCCTGGTTGTACCTTAATTAGAGTTACTTTTAAAAATCCTGTGAGACTGATTCACCAATAAATTCATAAGCAAAACATCATTTCTGCGAGAATTAGCCAACACTTGAAGGGAAACTATTAGCAAAAACATGTCAATTACAGTTTACTTAAAACATATGAAAAAATCTGTTATTTTTACATATGAAAGAGTAAAAATGGGATTTCCTTAATCCTAAGATGTTACTATTATCAAAAAAGAAAAGCCATAAAGAATTATATGTATCCTTTTAACTGGTTATTAACCTAAATTTTTAGTTGGTAATTAAGAAAATAGTGTCCCAAGGTCTGAACCCCACCTCTGCTCTATGTAAGATTCCTCTTATTTGATGAAATAGTTTAAAAAAAAGCCAGGGGCACCTGGCTGGCTCAGTCGGTAGAGTGTGTGGCTCTCAATCTCGGGGTTATGAGTTTGAGCTCCACATTGAGTGTAGAGATTACTTAAAAATAAAATCTTAGGGGCGACTGGGTGGCTCAGTGGGTTGAGCCTCTGCCTTCAGCTCAGGTCATGATCCCAGGGTCCTGGGATCGAGCCCCGTGTCGGGCTCTCTGCTTGGCGGGGAGCCTGCTTCCTCCTCTCTCTTTCTGCCTGCCTCTCTGCCTACTTGTGATCTCTGTCAAATAAATAAATAAAATCTTAAAAAAATTAATAAATAAAAAATAAAATCTTATATCAAAATGATATATTGTGTTCTTCATTGCTTCATGACTGCAACAATGTATATAAAAGCAGAGACTTTTTTCTCCTATCCTGAAAATGTTCACTTGGCACTAGAAACCTATTGATCATATTTCTCATCTTCCCTGTACCGCCAACTCCTCTAAAAAGTGACCCATGCCTGCTTTTGCATTTGTCCAGCAGTCTGTCTTTTCTTAACCCGCAGCAATCTCATAATGAAAAATAATTATGGAGATCACCAGTGACCTTCTGTTCACTAAATTTCCTTGGCTTTCTATAGGACTTGTTGCCTTAAACTTTTCTCTGACATTGTCCCCATCCTTCCTCTGGTTTTTCCTCATTGTTTGCTTTGTAGGAACCATCTCCCTCTTCCTGGTCCCTATATGGGACTATTCCTTGCAGGTCAATCCTTGGACACATTTTTCTTAGTGAAGAACTGTGTGACACCATGTGACATACCTCACAATGGATCTTGACTCCTCACTGAATTTCAAGCCTCGGTTGAAAATTGCTGATTCTGAGATAAATATTAATTCTTTATCCTGCGGGGCTCACTACATTATTGGCCTAACTGTATTCTAGCCTTTTCAAATACCACTTTTGACCCATACAAGCCTTTGGCCTTTACCTAGATGTACATGTCTGCTGGCCTCAGTGATGCCCTGTACATCATATCTTCATGATTTTTGGTGGTGTTGAGACACAGGTAGGACCAGAATTCGGCTGTGCAATAAATCACTTAAAAAAAAAATCTTCATAGTGTATCACTATGTACATCATACTATGTATTGTGATATACTTCACAAGATTTTTCTATTTAATGACTGGTTGGTGAATAGTAGAACAGTCATCAAATTTATAAAATTGTTCTCTGTGATGAAACTATTATTGATAATCTTTGCCAGTATAAAGTGATTTGTGATAAATCATAGTCTTAAGTTTTTAAAATTTTTTATTTTTTAAAGATTTTATCTATTTGCCAGAGAGTGAGAAAGAGCACAAGCAGGCAGAGGGAGAAGCAGGCTCCCTGCTGAGCAAGAAGCCCAATGTGGGGCTCAATCCCAGGACACTGGGATCATGACCCAAGCCCAAGGCAGACGCTTAACGACTGAACAATCCGGGCATCCCAAATCATAGTTTTTTTTTTAATTAAAGTAAAGCAAAAAAATCCATTTCCTGTAATGAGCTGTGATCAATGATTCTGGATAGATAGTTTTTTGAAATGTAGCCTACTCAGGCACCTGGGTGGCTCAGTCAGTTAAGTGTCTGCCTTCTGGTCAGGTCACCATCCCAGAGTCCTGGTATCGAGCCCCACATTAAACCCCACATCGGGCTCCTTGCTCAGTGGGAAGCCTGCTTCTCCCTCTCCGTCTCCTTCTGCCCCTTCCCTATGGCTCGTGTGTTCTTTCTCTCTGTTCTAAAAAAGAAAAACAAGGCGGACACCTAACCAACTGCACTACCTAGGTGCCCCTGGTATGATTTTTAAGAAGGAAATTAAAGTCAGGCTAAATAGAAGGGTTTATATATGTTACCAGAGCTCTTCCCCTTCCAGCCCTCCCTTTCTTTGCCCTTGAGAGTGAGGGAGTCTTGCAGCAAAAGAGCATCAAAATTATGCTTTGTAGGCTAGCAGAAGCAGCTGCAGGGAGTTTTTCCTGGTTTATAGGTGCTGTACTCTGAGCAATACAAGGGTCCACTGTCCACCTCCTAGGAAGCCAGGGGTGGGTGTCCTGAGGCTCTGATTCAAGGAGTGGCAGGATGGAGCTGGAACCAAGGAAGAGAGTGGAAAAGTAAGCTGAGAGGGGAAGTAAGACAGGGAGAACTTTCATATGTCCATTTGAGATGCGTGCCTTACACTCTGGAAGGCAACCCAATAGGACAGGCAAGAAACATTTTGAACCTTCCTCAGGACTCTTGATGGTGGGTCTTGGGTTTGAATGGGCACTCTCCAGTAATACCTGTGACAAGTTATGTATGAAAGTCAATGGGAAACTAAGTGATACCGTTATCACTGTGACATAGGATTCAATTCAATATATATTTACTGAATGTACACCGTGTGCCAGGCAGTGGGAACCTAAGGAAGGAAAAGAAACAATAATCATGAGCCTTTGCAGACATAAAGGGATGCTGTTAGTCAGATCTTCTTATCATAGATTTCAAAGCTTTATACTCTTCTTATCATGATGGCAGTTTCACATATGTCTGTGATTTTTTTTTCTTACTGCGTCTCAGGCTGTAAGCTCTATGAGAGCAGAGAGCTGTGTCTTTTTCTTCTTCACCATTGTGTCTTAAAGCTAAGCATAGATGCTAGTATTGGAAAGGCATCCAATATTGTTGATTGAATGAGTGTTACTATGTATTACCCCTTTGTGTGTGTGTGTGTGTGTGTGTGTGTGTGTGTGTGTGTGTGTGTTGGGGGGGGAGTATTATCTCATTTTACAAGTGTGGAAACAGCCACAAAATACCCAAGTCCACACCGAAGGCAGGATTCCAAAATGACGAAGGGAGGATTCCAAAACAGCTCAGGCTGACTCCACAACCCAAGGTCTTAGTATCACGTCATGTACCCTTCCCGGGGTTGGAGGGGCCCAGACTGGTGGGAGAGACGGACAAGAATGCATGTACTGGGTAAATACTAGCGACATGAAAGAGACGCGAACCGGAGGCGGTGAGGCGGGGAAAGGTGGGGGTCCCCAACTCTGTTTAAATCCCGCGCACCCAGAGGAAGCAAAATTGAGTGGATCGGCTTGTGCATCCTGCTCAGAATCCAAATTGAGAGGAAGGTGGAAAGAGTTAGGACGCCCTGGGAAAGGAATGAGGGAGAAGGGAGGAGGAAGGGAAGTCAAGAAGAGGGGTGGCAGTCCCTTCTTGCGTCGTGTCTGTTGCGGCGCAACACAATCCTTGGACCCGGGGGCGGGGGGGGGGGGCTGTCAAGGTGATTCATTAAATGGCACTTGGCAGCCGCGAGGCTAAGTTCACCTGCCCAGGTGGGGCGTCAGCGCGCGAGCAGCTTACCAGACGGTGGCCTCATAAAATAGCTTCTCCCCGATCTGGAAGGGAGTGGAGGGGAGATAAATAACGCTTTCTTGTGGGAAAGAGGTTTAGTAAATAAGGAATGTGAGGGCTCTGAAGAGAATTACAGTGCAAGCACCATGGCTATTATCCTAATCAGACACCATTTCAACACCTCTCCCTTCAAGTCATCCAGCCCTACAACAGGATTTATTTTCCAATAAGCGAAATCCCCGCCCGCCAACTCCGAGCCGCTTGGATAAGAGCTCTGTGGGAAACAGCAGCGACGAGGAGAGGCTATTTTGGGTGTGGGAACGCGGAGGGAGGAGGGGCGGCGCCGCCAGGCTGGGCGCGGGTGCGCGGGGAAAGCCTCCAGCTCGGGCTGCCACGGCAACCGCGTCCAGGCAACGCGCCCGGAAGCGGCTCGGGCTGCGCGCGGCGGCTCGCGCCCCCCGGGAGCCGCGAACCCGGCCGGGCCGCGCGCCGGGCCAGGCGGCAGGCGCGCGCTGATTGGACGGCGCTCCCCGCGGCGCGGGCCCGCAGCCGGGCGCCCCGCACAGCCCGCGCCAGCGGCCGCCGCACCCAGCCGCGCCGGCGAGGACATGGGCAGCCGCGGCGCGCCCGCCCCCCGCGCCGGTGAGTGCCGCGCCCCGGGCCCCCGGTCGGACGTGCTCCGCTCCCCGGCGGCGGGAGCTCCCCGGGACGGCCGGTGACCTTGGGGCAGCCGCCGGGGAG
Organism: Lontra canadensis; assembly: GCF_010015895.1. Classification (NCBI taxonomy): domain Eukaryota; kingdom Metazoa; phylum Chordata; class Mammalia; order Carnivora; family Mustelidae; genus Lontra; species Lontra canadensis. The sequence continues at coordinate 9,136,160 of NW_022631022.1, read as the reverse complement.
ATAGGCTTGGGGGGCAGAGAGAGAGCTGCGCGTGGCCCATGTGACGTGCTGCCGGCGAGAGGGTTAACTGCATGCTGACGCGAGGGGATGAAGTTGGGCACGGCACGCAACTGGCATTGCATTTTTGCGGGGGCCGGGGGGAGTTGCGTGCTAGCAAACCGACAGAAGCCGGCAGGGACTGTCTGGGGGAGCTGGGGTGCTGCACATATTGCCAGGGGGTGGTGGTAAGTCAGCCGTCCCACTACTCAGAGCTGAGTGACCTTGGACAGGTTAACCTCTCTGCCTCCCCCTCCCCTTTCTCATTGAAGGGAGAGGCTTGGGCTCTTTGCGGTTCCACAGTGCTGTTGTTTCCTTGCGCTGTAAACTGAGAAAGGGCCCCAAAGTAGGGTTCTGAAGGAACAGGATATACAGGACTCAATCATGTTTGTTAGACAAGGGGTTTCCATTAATTGGCTCTCAAAGTGGCAAGAAATGTTACCATTTTGTGGAAGATAATGGACAGAAAACCGTGGGTGGCCCAGAGCGTGCCTTCTCAAGATGCCCAGGCTGAAACCTCTTGGGTGCTGTAAAAGTCAGGAACAAAATCAGGGTTAATCCTCCCGAGTTGTTCTTTCCTGTAGTTAATCTCATAGGAAACTTTGTATTTGAATAGGTAAAATCAAAACCCAACAGTGGCAGGCAGCAGCAAATTAAGTGAGTCATTTCTTCAGTATGCACGAGGTTGTGTGTGTGTGTGTGTGTGTGTGTGTGTGCGCGCGCGTGCGCACGTGTGCGCGTGCCCGGCTGCGCTCACGCTCTCATCTTAAAGTCTGTGTATGTCAGTGATGGGAATTATTTCATAGGAGTAACCAGAAATAATGCTAGAATGATTTGAGTCCACAGGAGTGCAGCTCTCTGGGAAGCAGGGGCAAACATTTGCAGCTTGCTCTTTAAATAGTTGGGTTTGTGAAAGTAAATAGATTCTTTACTGAGAACCATCCCTAGGGTTTGCCCACTGTGTTCCAGTGGGGGCCTTGTCATAGAGTGTGTGTATTGTGAGGAAGGTAACTCTGAGATCCAGTAGGCTGTGACACCTTTTCTATTTTTAGCACTGGCTGGTGCTAAAAAGACACTCAGGCCCCTTTGTATATTCTTAGTACATAAACTTGCCTCTTCCAAGAAAGAAGAGGGGAGGGAGAAAGTGCCCTGTCCCTCTCATAGGTCCTTGGGGTTGCCTCTTCTGGCTTTCTGCTCTAAATCCTTAATGTTCATTCCAATCTGATTTCATCTGTATAAAAATGTGGGCTGGGAAGACATTTTCAGTGTTAATGAATAAGCTTCTGTAAGCTTGTTTACCTGATGGTTTAATAATCTCTAATGGTTTACGTGTTAAAAATCTGATAGCATTCAGACAGAAAAATCCTTACTGCAGGAATTCAGCCACTAAGCCCTACAAATCTTTAGTGAATCATACTTCATTACACTTGGAAACCTCGTGGACAAACTCGTCCACTTTCTCTCTCTGGAGGCCACTGGCCTTTGTGTCTCCAAACCTGCCTTTCAGTCTCTTGTTTCTCACATCCTACAGCGATACTCCTGAATTTTCATTTTTCTGCAGCTGAGCCTATCTTCCGTCCCTCCCCAGCACCAGAGCCTGAGTGAACAATTTCTCTCAGAATAGCCCTCTCCCGTCTCGGTCTCACCGGAGCAGGGATTGGATTTCCTGCTTCTCAGTGCTACCTCCAAACCATTAACCCGTTCACTAACAAAGTCTTCCATTCACAAGGTCATGCTGTCTGCTCGTGCCCTATACCCTCCTTCTTATGTTCTGGATCAGTGCTTGCCAAACCTGGTGGTTCCTTAGAATGACCCAGAGTATTATGAAAAAAATGTGGCACTTTAGACTCTCTCAAACACACCAAATGAGAATCATCAAGATGGGCAAGACCTACAAATCCTTATTTTAAAAACAAACCCAAAAGGAAGAAGGAGGAGGAAGGAAGATGGGGAGAGAAAACCGAGTTCTGTGGGTGATTCTGATGTATACCCCGGTTTGGCAAGAACTTCCCTTGATGCTACAAAAAAGTAACAGACAGATAAAACACGAGCAACTAGCTTGGTTCTCTTCTCTACCTTGTCTCTTGCCCATGACATTGGGGTTTATGTTGAAGCTCTATTAACTCATTGACCTTGAAGTTCCTCAGGGTCTTCAACTCCTATGGCCTTAATGTCCACTTTACTTCAACCACTCACATTTTGGATTTGTTTAGTTTGGGGAATTTTTTCTACCTTCAAGATCTGGACTTTAGTCTGCTCGGCTGATTCTTTCTACTTACGACACAGGATTTTAACCATTATTGAGGACTCTAGTCCCTTAATTGCTTGCTGTTCCAAACCCCTTATGGCTCCATTTCTCTGCTTGGAGTCTAGATGTTGCCAGCCATTTCTGTTCTGTCTGGAATCCTGGAATCTTTATTCTTAACATATTGAGCTTCTCATATTCCAGTCCTCAATCCAAAATCACCCTCATTATCTACTTTTTCTTCTCCCAGCCCGCCAAGTTATCCAGGAGAAAGTCACAAAGACCTGTGGACTGGTTCCACTGCAAATTTATGCTGGCTCTAATTTCACCTAGGTCTTGCTTTTCTATGAAAAAAAAAAAAAAATCCATCTTTTATTAACTCACGACTGCATTCCTTTAGAGGTTGTGCCAGATTTTCCCATTCCTTACACTTCCAGTCAGTTTCCTTTCAGCAGACAGCCTTTTTTCACTGAAGAGAGGAAGGATGTCCACATCCTGGTTTACTGCCCTCTGCCTCAGTATAAGCTGTCATTGTACCTACCTTACCACCCCATACATTTTTCTTTCTTTCTTTCTTTTTTTTTTAAAGATTTTATTTATTTATTGGAGAGAGAGCACGAGCAAGGTGGGGGACAGGGAGAAGCAGACTCCCTGCTGAGCAGGGAGCCCACTGAGGGGCTCCATCCCAGGACTCCAGGATCATGACCTGAGTCTAAGGCAGACATCTAACTGACTGAGCCACCCAGGCTCCCCCCAAACATTTTTCTTTACCTATCTTTGTCCTTCTTTATTTCCTCTTCCTGTGAGGGAAAAAAATGTCCACAAGTCCCCTCCCCACAATTAACCCATATACACTGCACACTCTCCATTCTCTGGACTTCCCCCCTTCCTTCTTGCCTCATGAGAGAGCTTGCTTTGTCTGTTATTCCCTCTCTTCAGTTTCTTTGGTCCCTCCTTACTCTGCCCAACTCTCACCCCACCGTTTATGCAAGTCATCTTTTTCATAATAAAAGAAACTGCTAGAGTCCCAACTCTGTCCACTAGAACTTTCTGTGATGTTGGAAATATCTTGTACCTGCGCTGTCCAGTGTGATTGTCACTGGCCACAGTGTGACTACTGAGCATGTGAAATGTGGCTAATGTGACCGAGGATCACAATTTCCAGTTTTGTTAATTTTTATTAAGATTTTTATTTATTTACGAGAGAGAGAGAGCGCGCGCACACACATGAGTAGGGGCAGAGGCAGAGGGAGAGGGATAAGCAGACTCCCCACTGAGCAGGTAGCCGGATGTGGGGCTGAATCCCAGGACCCCGGGTTGTGACCTGAGCCAAAGGCAGACACCATAACCTTAACCAACTGAGCCACCCAGGTGGCCCAGGTTTTTGTTAATTTTAAATTCATTTCAAGAGCACATGGGGCGATGGCTCCTGTGTCTGGCTGTGCACCCTGCTGCCGTGTTCTACTGTCTTCTGGGTTTCCCTCCTCTGACCGCCCACTCACTTGTCTGGCCCCACCCTCACCTTTGTGCTGAAACTGCTTTCTTGTGGAGCTCCCACAGTGGTGTCCTGGTGGCAGAGCTGAGGCCTTTTCTCTGTCTTTCCCTCCTTGATCTGCCCTGCCGCCTGCTGCCTGGATCTCTCTCTTCCCTTGTCTCTGTGTCACTGGTTATCCACGAGCAGCTCAATCCTCTTTATCTCCTGTTTCCCCCAGACTTCCGAACGTGGGATTCTGTGGGGTCCTGTCCTTGGCGTTCTTCTCTTCCTATGCTGACTTCCTGCCTTCTCCCTGTCCCAGCTGTCAACTCACCTTGGGGCTGACGTTAGTTGTCATTGGGTGGTTGTCCTGGGCATTACTGGGTGTCGCGACTGAACTGTACCCTGTCCTTTCATTCCCTTCCACCTCTGTGAGGCACATACTCCCATCATTCCTGTTATGCAGGTGAAGAATTTGGAGGAGAGAGAAATGAAAATAACCTAAGTCAGTGACTGGTTGTGAAGGGGCAGACCTGAGAAAGGAATCCCGGCACTCTGACCTGAGAGTCTACTTTCACCAGGCTTTCCCTGCGCCTCCAGAGGCCTTCAGATCTGCATTTCGAGCCTACCCTCTCCCAAATCCCATTCAGAATCTGATACCCAGAAGCCGGACTGTTGGGTCTTTAAACAGCTCCTTGTCATGGTTTCCTTAAATCACTTTCCCCTTTTTAACTTTTTATTATGAAATAATTCAGATTTACAGAAGAGTTGCAAGAATAACTTAAATAATTTGCATCCTTAACCCAAATTCTATGAATATTAACTATTTGCCCCACTTGCTCTATCCTTCTCTTTCGTGCTCTCTCTCCACACACATAGACACACACACACACACACACACACACACTCATGCATGCACACATACATATGCTGTTGTAGTTTTTCAGAGCCTTTTCAGAGTTAAGCTGTAGACACAATGCCCCTTTACCTACCTCCCCCAGTACTTCAGTGTTATTTCCTAAAAAACAGGACATTTCAGGGCACCTGGGTGGCTCAGTGGGTTAAGCCTTTGCCTTCAGCTCAGGTCATGATCTTAGGGTCCTGGGATCAAGCCCCTCACTGTGCTCTCTGCTCAGCAGGAAGCCTGCTTCCCCCTCTCTCTGCCTGCCTCCCTGCCTACTTGTGATCTCTCTCTGTCAAATAAATAAATAAAATCTTTAAAATAAAATAAAATTTAAAAAAAACATAAAACAAGGACATTCCTTGCATAACGAGTGTCCAAAATTGAGACGTTGTCATTGATTCCATACTGTTGTCTAATCTACAGACCTTACTCGCATGTCACCAATAGCCCTAATAATGTCCTTCATAGTAAAAGAGGAGGAACAAATCTTTAAATCTTTAGCTGTGTTTGTTGTCATGCCTCTTTAATCTCCTTTCATCTGGATGGTTCCTCAGTTGTCCTTGAACTTGTTGTCCTCGGACTTGAAGCTTTGGAAGGGGACAGGCTGATATTTTGTACAGTATCCTTTAACTGAGGTTTGCCTGGTGCTTCTCATGGTGGATTTCGGGAGGCATCCCACAGGGCAACAGTGTGCCCCTCTCACTGCCTTCGCTAATGATTTCCATGCCTGTCGCCGTCCTCTGTGACCCGCTCTTGATCACCCGGCTCATTCTCACTTTTCTTCACCACCCTCCCACATGCAGGTGACCACTGAGCGTTGAGGTGCTCCCTGCAAGGTCTCCCTCAGTTGCTCGATTCCTTTCTGTTCCTACCGCTTCCCTCCTGTTTCAGGAGTCAACACCTCTGCCCACGATCCCAGCAGCCCTCCACCAGGAGCCCCTGTGCTAGGAATTTCCACAAGGCAGTGCTTCCTCTACTTTGCCCTCCCTCCACACTTTCTCCTGCTGCCCTGTGTTTTCTTAACTCATCTCTTTGAATGCCCAACTCAAATGCTTTTCGCCATGGCCCAGTTTGCACTGGTCCTGCCTTCGGCCCAAAGGTGAGGCCTGGTTTGTGCCACTCACGCAGCAGGTACCAGCCTCTCTACTCTTGCCTGCTGGCCTGTTTTATTTCCCTGTTGGCTTGAAGCTCTGGAGTGGGAGCCTTGTCTCGTTCAGCACTGTCGAGGCTCAATGAGTATTTGCTGACTGGACTCATTTCCTTGATGAAATCATTTCGCGAACTGCGCAGAGTGCTCTTAGAGTGGTCTGCTAGCATCTGGTACGTGATGGTGGGTGGGAGCCCCATGCCTTACTCTGGGAGTCAGGTAGACTGGGGGTTCAAAATAGGCCTTTTAGCAAACCTAAAGGTAATTTGAAAAGGTACTAACGTGTTGTAAGTGGAGGGATTTTCCCCTAACACACCTGAACCTGGTGTGATTGTGTCAAGACAAAGAAATGGCACGTTTGATTAAAAAAAGAGAGTAGAGAAACCTAACATAGCATATTAAAAATGGCCCATCTATTCCTTCACACCCCAAATGAGCAGCTGCATGTGTGAGAAGCAGTTTCTCAGGCTCCCATCCTCCCTGGGAGCCCTCGGACCACCTGTTTCTCTCCTCTTCATTGTCTGGCTGCCTCTCCCTCCATGGCTGGCCCACAGCACTGCCTTTCCGCCTTCACTCCTTGCCCCCTTCTCCCTTGTTTCTCCTTCTGCGCGTTCCTTTCTCTTAATAACTCTTCTGCTTTCATCCCTTTCTCTGTCTGCATTATTTTACTTTTTGATTTGTTGGGTGTGGTTTTAGGTTCCATGCATTTTAAATATAAAAGCAGGTGAAAAAAGATAAAAGAGTGTTTTTGTTTTTGTTTTTACTCTTCAGTGGTCTTCTGTTGATCCCCTCCCCACCCCCTACCATGACTCAGTGGCTCTTGGTATTTTAAAAACATAGCAGAAATTATAAAATGGTTTATTTGGTTACCTTTCTGGCCCACCAGGAAAGTTCCTGGGAATGTGCTGGTTGACAGACACCAAAAGGCCTGAATTTTTCAGTCTCTGCTAAAGCAAAATTGGCATTTGAAGTCAGTCATCAGATCGTCGGGCGGTGAGCTGTTGAGATTGTTGGAATGACAGTATTTCGGCTCAAGGCGTGCCTGTGCTTGCTGGCCGGTGGTCAGCTTTCTTCTCATTCTTAAGAGAATGCTTTTGTGCAGATGACATCTTCTTTGGCAAAAGTAGCTACAGAAGCGAAGGCAAGAGATTCTGCTGCTTAGCCGAGTGGGGCTTACATACAAAGCGTGTTTATGTGGGAGAGAATGTGTGGGGGTTGCTTTCACATTATGGAATTCTTAAAATTGTTTAACCGGGAAGATGTTATTCAGAAACCCCTGGTGACTTCAGCTTGTTTTTTTTTTTTTTGTTGATTTCAGATTTCTTTTTTCCACATTTTTAATTATCTCTGGAAGAGCACAGGAGTCCTCCCCTGCTCTCTCCAAAATAGTTATAAAATTAATGCACTGAAGTCAAGTTGTTACTCCAAATAAAAGAGTCTCTCATAGACTCTTGTGTTCAGCAGAGAAGTCCAGCCCCCTCCTGCTGTGTGTGAGAGAAAGGGCAGGAGCTGGAGGCTGGATCTTTCTCCCATGGCCACATCCTTAGCTTTTCAGAGACGCATGTAAGATAGAACCCAAAGTCACAACTAGAATTCTGTCTGCAGACACAGTCATGCCTGCCTTCCAGCGGTCCTTGGTGCATCTGGGGGTGAGGTAATTTAGTAGGTAGAACGTTTACACCAGCCTTTAGTAATATATATATATTTTCTGTTCTAGCTGTTGCCTTTGTCAGATTCCCTTTTTAACATTCAGTAATGTGTCTTCTCTAATGCTAGAAAGAAAGTTGCCAAATATAGCTGTTGAGCATAATAAAACACCCTGAAAGTAATATTAAGACACTTCTTTTTGGTGTGGGTGCCCGTGCGCACTGCAGGGCAGCCTAAAGGAGTCTGCCAGGCTCACAGCTGGAGGGGATCTTGAGTCAGCCGTCGCTCTGTCATCCGGGCAGAGCAGCTCAGTAATTAAAACAATGGGCCTTACCAAATTAGAACAACAAGCCAATGAACAAATATTTCTGAGTGTCTGTGAAGAGGTGCTGTGCTGGGTTTCACCGGGGTTACAGGTGCTGATGGTAGCGCGTCCCTACGGCCCCAAAGTAGCTCAGCTGGAGAGACATAATCCATGAAAAGTTCAAATAACAATAGAAGATTTAAATAGCATTTCAAAAATGGCTGTTATTAATAGATGGGAACAAAAACCAATCTGTTTTTGCAAGGTTCACCTAAAAACGTTAACATCGTTCTAAGGTGGGAGAATGGGTTAAAGCCATACCGGTGGCCATTCCTCAGGTTCTAGGGGTTTGGATGATTCCAATCCATTCCCATCTGGACCAGAGGCCACATATATGTTACAGATTTCCTGGATTGCCTCAGTTATGTAGTGAGCCCTGTACTTGCTGGCAGCCACAATCAATGTTTTGAGCATTTGGAAAGTTTTTTTGTTTGTTTGTTTTTTTAAAGATTTATTTATTTATTTGACAGACAGAGATCACAAGTAGGCAGAGAGGCAGGCAGAGAGAGGAAGGGAAGCAGGCTCCCTGCTGAGCAGAGAGCCCAATACGGGACTCAATCCCAGGACCCAGGGATCATTACCTGAGCTGAAGGCAGAGGCTTTAACCCACTGAGCCACCCAGGCGCCCCTGTTTGTTTGTTTTTAATGGGTCAGAAACACAGCCACTTTCCCCCTCAGCAGAGGGGAAAGAGAACAAGTTTTGCAAAGTGGAATTAAGGTCGTTTTCACAAAAGGCATTAGAGATAGTTGCCTTGGGACCCTGTGGAGGGACTCGCGCTGTCGATGGAACCTGAGACTTTTGGGATGCCACGCTGGGGGCTCCCACCAACGGCAGCCATTGGACCTGTGTGCAACACCTGAATCCCAACGTAAGGGCAATCCAGGGCTCTGATGAAAGCTTCAGCGAGCGTCCTGGGCTCAAGCCTCGTGATGGGCCCACAGGGAAATTGGGCTTGGGGAATCATTCACAGGAAACCAGGAGCTGTTGTTTGATGAGTATAGAGTTTTAGTTTGGGAAGATGAAAAAGTTCTAGAGATCTTTATATCTCTAGATATAGATCTTTATATCTTCTAGAACTCTAGATATAAAGATTTCTAGAACTAGATTTCTAGAGATAGAAAGTTAACACTACTGTAGTGCACACTTACATTTTTTAAAGATGATAAATCTTATGTTACCTGTTTCTAACCACAGGAGAAAAAAAAAGCCCAGAAAACTTATTTTACCTGAACCATAGCATAACCTTTAAACCCAGAATCAGGCTTGTCTCTTGATTTTGATAACTGTACATGGGCAGTTTCTGTTTTTTTTGTTTTGTTTTATTTTGTTTTTGCTCATTGGCGCTTTCTTTTCCTCAAGAAGTTTATATTTAGATTTTTGTCATTGTGAAAACAACATACTTATTAAAGTATTTTCAAAATAAGGAAAAGTGGAATAAAAATGTACCCAATGCCACTATTTATATTTTGATTTATGTCTTTACGTTGTTTTAAGAAAATATTATTATAGTAGTACTTTTAGTACTGGAACCCCTGCCCTACTCCCCTCAGGACAGTTAAGGGACTTATGGGTTGCCAGGGTAATGTAGAATTGGAAAGAAATGTCCGGGTGTGTCAGGTAAGATTAATTCGCCATTGACCTAAGGTGTCCAGAGAAGGATATTTTGATATGAGGACGCCCAGTGTCTTAGACGCTGTGTAAGGCCTTATAACATTCCCTCTTTTGGTGACTTACCCAGATTTCTCCCAGATCCACCCCATAACCATAATGCCATTTCCATGCTCAAATGTGCTAGCCCAGTACATTTCTTGCAAGGATGGCTCGTCTATTTACCCAAATGCTGTCCAGGTTTAGGGAGAGGGAGTTGTCTATTAAGAAGAAGACAGAGTGTTTTATAAGACTTGTTTGTGCTGTTTCATTTTCTTTGCACATAATTTGGTGGCATTCCCTCAATCTGAGCCCTGTGATTGATTTATGGAAGGCTCCTGCTGTTATCAGTGGTATCTTTTCAGTCATTTTTATCAATCTAATACTTTGACTTTGGAATTAGTCATCCCTGGCCACAGTTGCATGGCCTTCTTCCTGCTCCTTGTACTGAGAACAAATGATTTACCTAGATACCAGATACTCACATCACAGAGCAGTGCCAACATTTTGGCACAGGGTGGGTTGGGGGAATGGCATTAAAGGTAGCTGCAAGTCAAGGAAGTATCCATTCATGGAGGCAGAGCCCTGTGGTGGGTCAGTTCAGAGATGGGAGGAAGGCAGATAAGGGTGGCTTGTGCTGGGGTGCTTGGGTGGCTCAGTCGTTAGGGTCTGCCTTCGGTTGGGGTCATGATCTTGGGGTCCTGGGATCAAGCCCCACATTGGGCTTTCTGCTCAGTGGGAATCCTGCTTCTCCCTCACCTTCTTCCACTCCCCTCCTTGTGTTGCCTCTCTCTCTGACATATAAATAAATAAAATCTAAAAAAAAAGCATGGCCGGTGCTCACAGAGGGGTAGTGGTTTCCTTGTCCTTGACGGTTCCATCCACCTCCATAGGCCCAGGGTCAAGTGAGCTCCTCACCTTGGGGAGGAAGAGTAGAAAGAGAGGGGAGTATGGCAGAGGTAGACCTTAAAAAATTGGCCTGTCTTTTAAACTCAAGTTAAAATGTTTGTACCATCTATATTGTGGTGCCAAGGAACAAAGCTCTGGTTTCCAGGCTCTGATTATGGTTTTATATGGTGCTATAAATTCTTTTTCAAATCTTATTCTTTAAAAAAAACTTAGCATTATAGCTGGCATATAAATATTTTTTATGTTACTTCATAGTCTTTGTAACCATTATTTTAAATGGTTTTTGATATTCTCTTGAGTGGGTGTGTCATGCTTTAATTAACTGCTCTTTTATTGTTGGACATTTAACCAATAGCCATTTATAGAAATATTAACATTTAGATAAGATCACATGTTAAGTATGGATGAAATGCCTTAGGGCCAGGGATCTGATGAAGATGAGTTACTGTTCTAATTTCACAGTCCTCAGAAAGTCTAGGGCAAGATTGAGTTCTGAGTGTGTGTGCTGGAGAGACTAACACTTTGACTTCCACTTCATAGTCTTTACATGATTATTTGTTTGTTTTAAAGATTTTATTTGTCCAAGAGTGAGCGAGAGAGAGCGAGAGCGAGAGCGAGAGAGCACAAGCGGGGGGAGCAGCAGGCAGAGGAAGAAGCAGGCTCCCCACTGAGCAAGGAGCCTAATGTGGGACTTGATCCCAGGACCCTGGGATCCTGACCTGAGCTGAAGGCAGATGCTTAACCGACTGAGCCACCCAGGCACCCCTGTTTGTTTATTTTTAAGTAGGGGTGGGAAGAAGTAATTTTTTTTTTAATGATACAATGAAAACTTAAGTGTTTTTTTTTTTTAAGATTTTATTTATTCATTTGACAGACAGAGATCACAAGTAGACAGAGAGGCAGGCAGAGAGAGGGAGGAAGCAGGCTCCTTGCTGAGCAGAGAGCCCGATGCGGGGCTCTATCCCAGGACTTCGGGATCATGACCCGAGCTGACGGCAGAGGCTTTAACCCACTGAGCCACCCAGGCGCCCCTGAAAAATTAAGTTTAAGAAGTAAAACATCATACATTTAGTTGGAAGTCTCTGTATCCATATGTCTGATCCTTCCGTCTCTCACTCAGAGACAAATGTGACCCTGATCTGGTGTCTTCCATGCTCGTCTTTCAATATTATAGATTTGGCATGTTACTTGACATATTTTAAACCTTTATGAAAAGGTCATCAGGTGTCCCTATCCTTCTTTTTGCTTTTTGACTTAATGTATTTGTGAGATTCATTCACACTGAGACTTGTAATGCTAATCCATTTATTTCCACAATGGGTGGTTCTTCATTGCATGAATGTGTCATGCTTTATTCATCCTTTTGCCTGATGATGGGTGTTCAATCCACACCCCCCCCAGCCACCACCTACTTTTTTGCTCTTAGAAATAATGCTGCCTTGAGTATTCTTGTAAATGTCTCCTTGTGAACATGTTTGAGAGGGGTTTTTTTTTGGTGTTTTTTTTTGTTTTTGTTTTTTGTGGATTTTTTGGGTTTTTTCTGTTTGTTTTATTTCTTAGCAGTGGAATCATTGGGTCACAGAGTTTGCACATCTTCAGCTTTACTAGATACTGAAGATTGCCTTCCAGAGGAGTGGTACTGATTCACATTCCCATCTGGTGTTCCTAGTGTTCCATATATATTCCTGTCAATACCCGATCTTGCCACGCATGATTTTTGCCATTCTGATGGGGTGAAACAGCATCCCTTGCAATTTGATCTCTTGTGGCAGATTAGATTTATTTTATGATTTGTTTCCATTGGCCAGCACGGAGCCAATGTTAGGAAAAAACTTGTTAAATTTCTTATTCTTTCTTTAATGTATTTATTGAGATTTTTTAAAAGTAAAACAACCATTTAGAAATTTAGTAAAAGACTTAAACATTAGATTATAAAATAAATAATCTCTTCACAGTGAGCAGAACTACACCCTGTGTGATTTGGTACCAGAATCCCGGTTGACTACAGCTGCTGACTGAGGACAGGTGACTGCCACTTGACTGGTCTCTGCTGTATTCTGTGGGTTAGGAGCAAGACATACGTACCACCACATTCAAGGGGAGGGGATCACACAGATACGTACTCCAGGAGGCAGAGATCATGGGGGCTACCTTACATACTAACTAGTCTGTCCCCCACAGCAGGTACCGCGTATTGGGATCCTCATGTTTCAGTGTCAAGTTTCACGTTTCAGGTTTTGATGTTTAGCACTGCTACGGCAGTCAGAGACAGATTTCGGGAGACAGACTCACACAAGTCTGGTTCCCATCACAGTGAGAAAAGTAGCTGGCAGACTGGGGCTTGTGCTGCTTCTCGCATGTTCTACTTTTACACACATCCACACGGGAGGCTAAATGATGCGCTTGGTGAATTTGGGCTCAGGGCAAGAGGAGTGAGCAAGTATACCTTGGTGGCTAATGGCCTTGGACCATGAGAACTTAATACATCCCTCTCCATCACAGAACTCTTCCTGCAGCCCCAGATTCTCAGGTTTCTGGAAACACTGATAAATTTTTCCTCTTTGAACTCTGCTTTTACTGGATATGCTGTATATACTATCCCTCTTTCTGGTTGCGCATTCATTCTTAGTCAGAATATAATTCAGTTGATTAAAGTCAACGTTAGGAAATGTCTTCATTTCTGTCATCTGTCCTTGAGATTCATTGATCCAGTAAATATTCATTGATTATCAGTGTGCCAGGTGCTTGGAATAAAGCTGTGGACAATTCAGCTCTTTATGGAGCCCACAGTATAGAGCCAAAGACTGACCTTGAACCAGTCATCACAAATGTGATGACCGCTCGCTCTGTTTTACTTGTGAGTGTTAGCAGTATCTCGGATTGTTCTTATAGATCGGATGATTTCATCCCTTCTTGATTCTTTAGATTTCATTGTCAGAGTCACACTTTATTTATTTATTTATTTGACAGAGAGAGAGAGAGAGAGAGAGATAGCACAAGCAGGGAGAGCAGCAGGCAGAGGGAGAGGGAGAAGCAGGCTCCCAGCTAAGCAGGGAGACTGACATGGGGCTCAGTCCCAGGACTCTGGGATCATGACCTGAGCTGAAAGTAAATGCTTAACCGAATGAGCCACCCACATGTCCCTAGAGTCTCACTTTAACCTCAATTTTGGAAGTAGCTTGCACTCTGCCCCTCAAACTTTTATACTACCTGCATTATCTCATAAAAGAAAGGAAAGGAAAGGAAAGGAAAATTAGAGACCAAAAATTTGAACTAAATCATGATTTAAAATAACATTTCAGTGTAAATGTTCATCAGTAAGGAGCTGCCTAACAATTTGGTATATCCGTTTACTGTAATATTACGCCGGCATTAAAAATCATAATGTGTCTTTATATATGGAAAGATGTTCATGATACAGTGCCAATTAGGGAATGCAGGGCACACATCTATAGAGTATGACCTTATTTTTTTCAAAAAGGAAAATGTATCCTGGGGAGAGATCTTTAAAAAAAAAAAATGTAAATCAATACATTAACATCAATTTCTGAGGGGTAATTTTCACTTTGTTCTTTATGCCTGTATGTAGAGCTTAAATTTTAATCACAGAAAGCATTTTTCAGTTTAAGAAAAGGTGTTTCTTAAAATGTTTCAAATTTCCTCATATAACGATGTGTGTTGCAAATTGTTCTTTGCACATGTGTGCCTGATTGAAAAACACGAGTGACAGCAAGGCTTCCCTGTAGCTGTACCCTCACCAGAGGAATAGCCTTGGCCAAATGAAGGGTTAAAGCAGATGCACCCAGGAAATCATATGATACCTCCTTAAACAAATGGGTCCTATTTGCTGGACCATTTATATAAGATGTTATTTTAATTTAATTTAATTTTTTTAAAAGATTTTATTTATTTATTTGAAAGGCAGAGATCACAAGTAGGCAGAGAGGCAGGCAGAGAGAGAGGGGGAAGCAGGCTTCCTGCTGAGCAGAGAGCCCGATAAGGGCCTCGATCCCAGAACCCTGGGATTATGACCTGAGCCGAAGGCAGGGGCTTCAATCCACTGAGCCACCCAGGCGCCCCTAAGGTGTTATTTTTAAAAAGAGATGTGTTTTCTATCAGATGTGCATTTGCCAGGGAAAGGAAAGGAACCAGCCCTTCCTGGGAGCTTGTGGAGTGCCCTAAGGCCAGACAGTGTTGTGGATTCCCTGTAGTCCTCCTGTGGGTAATGCCTGGTGAGGAAGAGGCAGAGGCCCAAGTCCAAATCCCTGCGTGTGGTTGGGCCAGTTCTGAACCTTTCTAAGTCTGTTTCCGCTGTGTAAATGGTGATGATAAGAGCACTCCTTCACCAATTGTGAGGATGAATTCTACAAATGCCCGAGAGGATGCTCCGATGCTCCGGAGGGTCGGACAGGAGTTAACACTTGTTGAGAGTGAGCAGCTATTATGTATGAGGTCCCCAGGCCAACAGGCTAAGGCCAGCCTGCTAAGATCACAGCGGGGAAGCCAGCCTTCAAATAAGGGTCTTTCTGACCTCACTGACCTCACAGTGCTTTCTGCGCTGGACAAGTGTACCTGCGGTTGCACAAAATGGAAGGAGGAGAGGCGGGGAGAGCACAGTCAGGAGGGGGAAGGAGAATGGACAGTGGGAATGCCAGGCTAAGAAAATGGAAGGGGCAAAGGAAAATGCAGGGGGAGCCCTGAGGTGTAGGAAAAGGAAGTGGAGAGGCCAGAGCAGTGGGAAAAGCAAGAGGGAGGAGAGAGGAAGGCAGAAGCTCCTCCCCAGGCCCCACCCTCCCCAGCTTAGTTCCTGGTCCTGGGACCTCTCCTCTTTTCTGACCCTCCCTCAGCTTGCCTTTCCCATTCCAGCCCTGGTCCAGTCACCCGTCTGCCCCAGCACTGCCCAGGATGAAGTCCAAGCCCTGAGCGTGGGTCAGAGCTAAGTTAGAGCACGATTCCCTCCCACCTGTCTTTCTAGGCACACCTTCAGCTGTTCTCTGCTCTCTCTCCTTTCCCTCTATTTTTAACTATAAGAAAATAGACTTTTCCCCCTACCACCAGATTACAACCACTTTATTCATAAGTGCTTTGCCTATTTTTTTTTAAATTCTGACACCTAGCAGAACCCATCAGTACTGTATTTTGATAGTAAAATGAAAAACTAACTTAATTTTTACATGATTGACATTGAATTTTTCTGAAAGTTAAAACTACCATTAGGAAAAATCATGTGTCATTTCACATTTGATGATACTGGAGGTATTTCTACCCAGTGTCATCTTACTTTATTTTTCAAAAGATGTATTTATTTTAGAGAGCAGGGAGGGGACAGAGGAAGAGAGAGAATCCAAGCAGACTTCCCATTGAGTGCAGAGCCCAAAGCCGGGCTCTGGATACCACCTGGATATAATGACCCGAGCCAAAATCAAGAGCAGATGCTTAACCACCTGAGCCACCCAGGTGCCCTTAGTGTCATCTTACTTATAAAAATCTAATGAGAATCCTCATAATCACAATTAATTATTTTGGTTTAGATAAGAGTATTTTCCTTTACTCTTTTGTGAACTCCCAAACTCTATTGATATTGGGTATTGTGGTTTTTACTTTTTTACATTTCTTTCAACTCTTCTTCTCTCCTTGCTTTGCCTACCTGTCCCTTCCCCGAATTTTCCGAAGTTTTTTAAACTCATGAGCTGGGGATTAATATTATAACAGCAAAACACAGCAGAGTCAGACCAGTAGACAGCCTAGATCTGCCTAATAGTGTTGTAGTACCTACCACTTATAGTTCTAGAGCTCAGATTTATAAAAGTGCAGGAACTGATGACCACAGGCAGGTCAGCCAGAATTGACAATGGGAAGATCTGGAAATGATCTTTGAGAAGTTATTTAACCCAGTGACTTATTTATTTTAATCCTTATTTCTTTGTAATATAGGTCCCATTGTCTGGTAAAGAATCACGACACTAACCAACCAAGGAAGCTCACAAACAAATTCCCACCACATTTCTTGAAGAGGGCACCAGTTCTGAACAGACCACAGTGTGTGTTGTGACCTCATGCCATGTGACATTTCCTGTCCTAGAGAGTGCGTAGTGCTTTGTAATAGGTTTGTTACTGAAAAGCAATCTCAGCCAGAGTGGTGGATAAACTCCTTTTCCAGCAAGTTGATGTGGCTGGACTTCTTTAGCTCAGGCAGGAAAATTCCAGAAGGATGAAATGACCTTCAGAGAAGGGGGTTCCAAAAGTGTCCATTCTTTTACAAATATTATATTGAGTGGCTGTTTGGGTGCAGTCTCAGTAAAGAACTATACTTTTTAACTAAACACTCTCTAATGCCTTCATTGCTCCCGTTTCTGATACTGGGATGTAAGTCATGCTCCCATTAACGGACACGTATGGAGAGTTCTAGGTCAGCTCTGTGTCCATTAAGATTTGAAATATACCCTGAAGGAGCATGTAGTTCAGTAGGGGAGACAGACTATTAAGTAGCTAAAAATAATAGAGTGTAATAGATAGTATAAAAACATACCGAGTAAAGTGCTGAAGAAATACAAACAAGGGAGCTATTTTATTGAACTGAAGGGCAGAGGGGCCTTAAGGGATGAGTAGGAGTTTTCTCTGGAGGCAGAGAGAAGAGTGTTTCCCATAGAGCACACAGACAAAGGTGTGAAGGCAGAAGAGTTCCTGACATATTCAAGGACAGTGGTGGGTAGAGTGGCAATGGGGAGGGTTAGCATTGGCTAGAATGGCACCGCATGCGGTTGGAAGAATGGGCCAGGCCAGAGTGTGCTGAGAGCATAGAAGGTAGATGTGATGGTGGAGTCTTAAGGAAAGAAGGTGTAGAACAATCTCTCTATTCTGTACTTTGGGAAATCCTACTCATTTTCATTAGTTCCTCTCCTCCGAGCTCTCTTTCCTACCCAGGGGAAAGTAAGGCCTCTCCTTTTTTCCTCCCTGTGTGTTTTTGTTCATAGCTATTTATCCCATTGCTTCATGGTTGGCTTAGATATCTTTCTCTGTAGGCTGTGAAGTCCCTGAGGGGTCCGGATTTTGTTATATATATTTAGGTTACTCAGCTGCATCATAGATGCCAGATAAATGTTTCTTAGATTGGACTATTCCATAGCTTAATATCTCAACTAAGGTATATTACAACTTTAAAATGGTAAAGATTCTGTGATTCTCAATCTTAACATTTCCACATTGGCCTGATTTCATGTAGTCTTAATGACAGAGATGATTATCTTAAGAGCTGAAGATCTCCTTTGGCATCATAACTTGTTTGGCATGAATCGCTTTTTTTCTTAAATGTAATTTGTTTGAATTCAAAGTTCTTTGTCTAGGAAAATGAAATGTTCACATTTTGAAACTCTAAAAATAAGACACTGGAAGAGTTGATGCCAAAACAATGGTTTCAATCAGAAATGCTCTCTGAATCCAGCATCTAAATGAGAACTAATTACTGAATCAGATCACAGTTACTAGGCATTCATTGTTTTAAGGCAATTAACAGCAGTATTGAGAAACCTAAGTAACAAAATATTTTAAAAACTCCAGTTTTGCTCAAATTTCTAATGTGTTAGGATGGCCAAATGTCCCTTACAGGCAAGATATAATATGAATGATGATATCTTATTAAAAAAAATTTTAAAGAATATCAATCACATTCTCTTCATGGATAGATAGGCTCCTCCAAATTAGATCCAATTGATGATGTATTTTTTGATTTACGATTAATTTAGAAGTAAGTGCTCTCTTAATTTGCTATGGAATTTGCTAAAGTTGCTGCGATCAGATTTACTAAGGTAGTTTCCTATCTGACATGATTGAATAAAGCCTTTAAAGAAACTGTCTTGTGGGCACCTGGGTGACTCAGTTGGGTAAGCAACTAACTGCCTTCAGCTCCGGTCGTGATCCCAGAGTCCCGGGATCCAGTCCCTCATCGGGCTCCCAGCTCCGTGGGGAATCTGCTTCTCCCTCTGACCTTATCCCCTCTCATGCTCTCTCCCACTCTCTCTCTCTCTCAAATAAATAAATAAAATCTTAAAAAAAAAAAAAAAAGGGAAAGAAACTATCTCGTTTCTGTAAAAGTGGTTTCTCAAGCTTAAAATGCAGTTACGGGGCGGGGGGGCGGTGAGGAAATTTCAAGAAAATCTGCTTAACAGTCCCCAGTGATCTATCTAGCAAGGCTTAGCAGTATTAATTTTGATTTTACTTGATTCTTTTCTCCTTATTTGGAAGCATTTACTGTTTATTTCATGTATAGGACATAAGACATTTAATAATATAACTGGTGTGTCAGCATAATTTACAATCCACTTAGTAACTTAATAATAAGGTTTAGATGTCATTTCAATTCCAGATATAAACTGTTAAATAATTTAATGATTATTTTTTTCAACAGATGTAAATTATTAAAAAGAAAATGGCCCAACGGAGCACTGCATTTCCTTCTCTCGTCACTGAGGAAAGGTATAATATATGGAAAATATGCATCTAAGGTATACTTTTCCTTTCCACCAATCCCATGAGGGCTGCTAGTGGGTGTGATGGTTATTATAAATGAAATTTTGTGGCTGTTACATTACCCAGGGATGATTTTGTTCAAGGGCAAGAGAAGTACAGTTGCGTCCCTCTCCAGCATCCAATTTGTAGGATCTGCTCAGTGATAGTGAGAAGTGGAGACTTCATAATAACCTTACAGTACAGCTGTACTTCTGGTCCCTAGGAAAATGCAGCTCTGGAGCCTTGAGGGCTAATGTCCCACTAACCATTTTAAATCAGAAGTTGCAGATTGAGGGTCCATAGACCAGAATTGGCTCATGGAAGCACACTGTTTGGCCTGCATTATCTTAAATACTTTTTAAATGACTTGTTAACATTTAAAAATCAGGTGATTTCACATACAAGTCTGAATTTCCAGCTTTTTTTGAAATAGGACATAATCTGAAAAAATAGACCTGCATTCCCAGATGGTCACTCATGGATGGAGGAAAATTGTAGCTGCCTTTAGTGGAGGAGTGCCCTTTCCAGGTCTCCTAAGTCCCCTCCCTGTTGTATTACATGTGATGGGCATCATTCATTTAGGTCACCTGCCTGACCCTTGTAGGCATTTAGAGTTTGTTATTATGTTAAAGAACTGCTGTAGGGGAATGGGGAAGGAGGGCATGTCAGGAGACTTTGTGAATATGCTTGATCTTTATAGATTTTTTTTTTAAAGATTTATTTATTTTAGAGAGAGAGAGAGAGAGAGCGCGCGCGAGCACGTGCATGTGTGAGCAGGGAGTGGGGAGGGAAGGGGCGGGACCGGGGTGGGGAGAAAAAGAAAGAAGCAGACTCCCCACTGAGTGGGGAGCCCAACTCGGGGCTTGATCTCAGGGACCTGAGCTGAAATCAAGAGTTGAGATGCTTAACCAACTGAGCCACCCAGGCGTCCCGATAAGCTTGGTCTCCATAAGCTTAGATTGGAATTGGGCACATGTCAGTATGCCCAATTCCAGCAGCCTCTTGCTTTTGGAGGTCATCAAGCCTGCTACCCGCACGGTTAAGACTCTGAGTATGATTGTTTCAAGATGCCCGGCTCACCAAGAAAACTCCTTGTGGCAGAAACCCTGCCTCAAGCCCCATTTACCTTGTAGGGCGAGAGAATTTGCATTTACTTCTCTGGGCAGTCTTGAATCTGGCTTTTTGAAAATGACTTTTTCCCAGTGAACAACCTTGCAATGTGGCTCCCTTCCACAGGCGAGTTAGAACCATGCCCCGACACAGCCAGTCCCTGACCATGGCACCCTACTCATCTGTAAGCCTTGTGGAACAACTGGAAGATAGGATCCTCTGTCACGAGAAGACAACCGCGGCCCTTGTGGAGCACGCCTTCCGGATTAAGGACGACATTGTTAGCAGTTTGCAGAAAATGCAGAACAAAGGGGGCGGCGACCGCTTGGCCAGGCTTTTCTTGGAGGAGCACATCAGAAACATAACTGCCATTGTGAAGCAGCTCAATCGGGATATTGAGGTGAGTGAAGTGTGGGAAAGTCAGGGTGGCTGCCTGCCTTCTGCGCGGACCTGCTCCTCCCCGCGTGGGGGCCTGGGGTCAGCAAGTCGACTTTCTGCCTCCCAGGCAAGTAATACGTTCAGACCAGAGCTTTCTGTCTGTGTGTTCTAGTGATCACCAAGGAAACAGCTTGAGCAAATATCCTACTTAAATTTATTTCAGTATTTGATAGCAGTTACTGTCAGTGTTATTTATGTTTAATCTAAATTTACCTTGCTGACTATTAAATCACTTTGTTTTGTTTGGCTCTCAATGGAGAGAGAGAAGAACTAGTCATATAGTTTCTCCGTGAAACCCTTCGTATCATTGGAGATAGCTATTAAGTCAATTACTAGGTCAGCCTTTGCTGCTTCAGATTAAATGTTTCTAGGCCATAATGATTATATATAATATGGTTTATTACTCAAACAATTTTGGGATTTGATTTGCTTCTCGGACTTTCCTTTTATTGCTTTTTTTTTTTTCTCTGAAATGAGCCCAGTAAAAGGCCAATATGGTCAAAATTTTTAAGATATCTAAATCTGCTGCTGTTTTTTGAACAGTCACGGGGACCACACAGTTTCGTTCAGGAGCTTAAGATCATTTAGGCTCTGAACACTGGTAATGTCCTTCACCTGTAATTTTTAAATATATAAGGAAGAGGAATGTGGGTAGATTAAGGAGAACCTTTGATTCAAGTCATAGAGATTGTATCTGAGTTATGCTTCCTGAAATTTTCAGCATCAGATTGTGTTCATTTACTTTTAATGGTTCTATTGAGGTATGAGTTATAAGGCACAAAAGTCCACCCAGTGTAAGTATACAATTCAGTATTTTTAGAATATTTATAGAATTGTGCAACCATCAACATGATTCAGTCGTAGAACATTTCCATCACCCCCAATATTTGTATAAATCTGTGTTCAGTCAATCCCCACTTCTCCCCAGGGCCCAGGCAACCACTCATCTGCTTTCTGTCTCTAAATGTGTCTTTTCTGGACATTCCGTATAAATGGAGTCTTATAATATGGAGTCTTTTGCAACTGACTTTTTTCACCTAGTATAACATTTCTGAAGTTCATCCATGTTCTAGCCTGTATCAGTGCAGATAAACCTCCGAGATATGACAGGTTTGGCTCCAGATCAACATGATAAAGCAAATATTGCAATACAACAAGTCAAATGAATATTTTGGTTTTTCCCAGTGCATATAAAAGTTATGTTTAGACTATACTGTGCTATACTGTACTGTAATCCATAAAGTGTACAGAAGCATTATGTCAAGAAAATGCATATACCTAAATTTAAAAACACTTTATTGGGGAGCCTGGGTGGCGCAGTTGGTTAATCATCTGCCTCAGGCTCAGGTCATGATCTCAGGGTCCTAGGATCGAGCCCCACGTTGGGCTCCCTGCTCAGCTTATCCCTCTCTCTCTCTCCCTCCTCGTGCTCTCTCTCTCTCTCTCTCGCAAATAAACAATCTTAAAAAACAAAAACCACTTTATTGCTGTTGGAAAAAAAAAAAAGTAAAATACTTTATTGCTAAAAACTGGTAACCATCATCTGATCTTCCAGTGAGTCATAATCATTTTGCTGCTGGAGGGTCTTGCCTCGAGGTGGATGGCCACTGACTGATCGGGGTGGGGGTTGCTGAAGTTGGGGTGGCTGTGGCAAGTTCTTAAAAATAAGACAGTGATAGAGTTTTCCGTATTGATTGGTTCTCGTCTCATGAACAGTTTCTCCATACACATGATGGTATTGATACTATTTTACCCACAGTGAAATTTCTTTCTAAAGTTTTATCCATTAGGTTTATGTAATATTCTAAATGTTTTGTTGTCGTTTCAAGAGTCTTCACAGCATCTTTTTTTTTTTTTTTAAAGATTTTTATTTTATTTATTTGACAGAGAGAGATCACAAGTAGACGGAGAGGCAGGCAGAGAGAGAGAGAGAGAGAGAGAGGGAAGCAGGCTCCCTGCGGAGCAGAGAGCCCGATGCGGGACTCGATCCCAGGACCCCGAGATCATGACCTGAGCCGAAGGCAGCGGCTTAACCCACTGAGCCACCCAGGCGCCCTCTTCACAGCATCTTTACTAAGAGTAGATGCCATCTCAAGAAACCACTTTCTTTGCACTTCCGTAAGAAGCAGCTCTTCATGCTTCGTCATGAGACTGCAGCAACTCAGTCCCTCTGCAGGCTCCACTTCTAATTCCAGTTCTCTTGCTGTTTCTACCACATCTGCAGTTACTTCCTCCCCTGAAGTCTTGAACCCCTCAAAGTCATCCAGGAGGGTTGCAATCAACTTCTTCCAAACTCCTGCTAATGTTGATATTCTGACCTCTTCCCATAAATACAAATGTCCTTAACAGCATGTAGAACGGTGAACCCTTCCCAAAGGGACTTCCAGAAGGCATCACTCTTCATGGTAGCTCTAGTCCTGTGAAATGTGTTTCTTAAATAATGTGACTTGAAAGTTAAATGTGCTCCTTGATCCATGGCTACAGAATGGGTAGCGTGTGAGCAGGCGTGAAAACAACACTAATTTCATGGTCTGTCCCCTTCAGAACTCTTGAGTGACCAGGTGCACTGTCCGTGAGCAGCAAGCTTTGGAAAGGGATCTTTTTTTCTGAGCAGCAGATCTCAACAATGGGTTCAAAATACTCGGTAAACCATGTTGTAAAAGGATGTGCTGTCATCCAGGCTTTGTTCCACTGACAGAGAGCACAGGCAGAGTAGATTATCATAATTCTTAAGGGCCCTAGGATTTTCAGAACGGTCAGTGAGCACGGGCTTCAACTGCGGGTCACCAGCTCTCTTAGCTCCTAACAAGACAGTCAGCCTGTCCATTGAAGCCTTGAAGCCAGGCATTGACTTTTCCTGTCCTAGATGGCATCTTCTTCCAATGGAAGGCCGTTTCATCTATACTGAAAATCTGTTGCTTAGTGTAACCACCTCCATTCATCATCTTAAGTAGATCCTTCTGCATAACTGGCTGTAGCCTCTGTATCAGCAGTGTTGCTTCTTTGCATTTTGTATTACAGAAACACCTTCCTTCCTTAAACCTCATGAATCAGGGGCGCCTGGGTGGCTCAGTGGGTTAAATCCTCTGCCTTTGGCTCAGGTTGTGATCCCAGGGTCCTGGGATCGAGCCCTGCATCGGGCTCTCTGCTCGGCAGGGAGCTGCTTCCCCACCCTTTCTCTCTGCCTGCCTCTCTGCCTAGTTGTGATCTCTGTCAAATAAATAAATAAAATCTTTAAAAAAAAAACCAACAAAAACCTCATGAACTAGTCTCTGCTAGCTTCAGATTTTTCTTCGGCAGTGTCCTCACCTCTCAGCCTTCACAGATTTAAAGAGAGTTAGGGCCTTGCTCTGGATTAGGCTTTGGTTTACAGGAGTGCTGTGGCTGATTTGATCTTCTGTCCAGACCACTAAAACTTTCTCTGTATCAGCGACAAATCTGTTTGTCTTTCTTATCATTTGTGCATTCACTGGAGTAGCCCTTGTAATTTCCTTCAAAAACTTTTCCTTTGTGTTCACGACTTGGTTAACTGTTTGACCCAGGAGACCTAGCTTTTAGCCCGTTTTGGCTTTGAATATGCCTTCCTTACCGAGCTTCATCATTTCTAGCTTTTGATTTAAAAGGAGAGACGTGTGGGACACCTGGGTGGCACGGCTGGTTAAGTGCCTGACTTGTGGTTTTGGCTCAAGTCGTGGTCTCATGGTTATGAGATCCAGCCCCGCACTGGGCTTCGCACTCATTGTGGAGTCTGCTTAGGATTCTCTCTCCATCTCCTTCTGCGCGCCCCGCCGACCCCCACTCATGCTCACTCACTTTTTCTCTCTCTCTCAAATAAATAAATTTTAAAAAAGAAAATAAAAAATGGAGTGAGACATGTGCGACTCTTCCTTTCACCTGAACACTTCGTGGCCATTGCAGGGTTATTCAGTGGCCTAATTTCAGTACTGTTGTGTCTCAGGGAACAGGGGAGCCCAAGGAGATCCCTCTGATCTCTGCCTGTCAAATAAATAAATAAAATCTTCTAAAAAAAAAAAAAAAAAAGAAAAATGGCAGAGATACACCTGCTTTTTTTTTTAATTTTTTTTAAAGATTTTTTTATTTATTTGACAGACAGAGATTACAAGTAGACAGAGAGGCAGGCAGAGAGAGAGGAGGAAGCAGGCTCCCTGATGAGCAGAGAGCCTGATGTGGGGCTCCATCCCAGGACTCTGAGATCATGACCTGAGCCGAAGGCAGAGGCTTTAACCCACTGAGCCACCCAGGTGCCCCAGAGATACACCTGCTTAATGCAGGGTGCCACAGATCTGCCGTTTGTAAAAAAAACAAACAAACAAAAAAAAAAACACGGTATCTGGGAAGCACAGTAAATTAAGGTGTGCCTGTAGCTTATCTCTTGTTTCTTTCTGAGTAATATCCTGTTGTGTGGCTATACCACATCTTGCGTATCTATTCATTAATTGATAGACACCTGGATTGTCTCCAGATCTTAACTATTACAAGTAAAGCTGCTATGAATGAACACTTGTGAACAAGCCTGGGTGGACATGTTTTCATTTCTCTTGGGCAAATTGCTAGGAGTGGAATTCCTGAGTCTTAAGGTAAGCTATGTTTGGGGCTCCTGGGTGGCTCCGTCTTTGGGCATCTGCCCTCGGCTCAGGTCATGATCCCAGGGTCCTGGGATCGAGCCCCACATCAGGCTCCCTGCTCAGTGGGAAACCTGCTTCTCTCTCTCTCCCCCTGCTTGTGTTCCCTCTCTTGCTGTGTCTCTCTCTGTCAAATAAATAAATAAAATCTTAAATAAATAAATAAATAAAATTTTAAAAAGTAAGCTTATGTTTAAATTTTAAAATGTAAGCTTATGTTTAACTTTTTTTTTTTTTTAAGACTTTATTTATTTATTTGACAGAGAGAGAGAGAGAACACAAGCAGGGCGAGTGGCAGGGGGAGAGGGAGAAGCAGGCTTCTCCCTGAGCAGGGAGCCTGATGTGTGGTTTGATCCCAGGACCCTGAGATCATGACCTGAGCCAAAGGCAGATGCTCAACACACTGAGCCACCCAGGCACCCTGTTTATGTTTAACTTTTTAAAACATAGCCAAATAATTTTCTAAAGTGGCTATACACATTTTATAATCCTATGAGCAATATATGAGATTTCTTGTTTGTCCACATCCTTATCAACACTAGGTATTCTGTCTCTCGGATTACAGTCATTCCAGCCACTGTGCAGTGGTATTTCACTGTAGTTTAATTTGTGTCTCCCCCATGACTAAAGACGCTGAGCACCTTTTTATGTACGTAGTGGTCATTTGCATGTCTGCTTTGGTGAAGTGTCTACCCAGTCTTCTGCCCATTTTTTAAAATTATTTTTTAAATCATGGTGAGATATTTACCATTTTAGCCATTAAGTGTACAGTTGTGTACAACCATCGCCACAAGCCACTTCCTGAACTTTTTAATCATCCCAAACAGAAACAGCGTTCCCATTAAACAATAACTCCCCATTCCACACCATAACTCGCCATTCCACACCCGTCTCAGCCCCTGAGAACCTCAGTTCTACTTTCTGTCTCTGTGAATTTGCCTATCTTAGGTACGTCAAACACGTGGAATCATACAGTATTTGTTCTTTTGTGTTTGGGTTATTTCAGTTAGCTTAATGTTGTAGCATGTATCAGAACCTATTTTTAAATTGGGTTGTCGTATTACTGAGTTGTAAAAGTTCTTAAGATAGGCTAGATATAAATCCCTTATCATATATGTGATTTGCAAGTACTTTCTCCTATTCTGTGGCTTGTATTTTCATTTTCCTAATGGTGTCTTTTGAAGTACATTTTTTTTTATTTTAATAAAGTCTAGCTTACCAGTTTTTTTCTTTTATAGTTTTTACTTTTCGTGTTGTGTCTTAAGAACTGTTTGCTTAACCCATGGTCAAAGATTTTTTCCTATGTGTTCTTCTGAAGTTTTAGTTTTAATTCTTTCATTTAGGTCTGTGATCTCTTTTGAGTTCATCTTCATGTAAAAAGTGAAGTAAAGGTCTAAGTTAACTTTTCCCCCATATAGATGTCCAAGAAGAAGTTTCCTGTTTTTCCCTTTGTCGAAAATCAATTGACCATAAAATATAAGGGTTTCTTTCTAGATCCCGTTGATCTGTATCGTTTTCCTATCCCAATACCACACTGCCTTAATTCATTTCTAGCTTTATAGTACATTTTGAAATCAGGTACTGTAGGCTCTCAACTTTGTTTTCCTTTTCAGAATTGTTTTGGCTTTTCTAGGGCATTTGCATTTTCATATAAATTTTAGGATTAGCTTATTTTCTATAGAAAAGCTTACTGGAAATTTTTTATGATTATACAATTACTTTAATTATTATATAATTATGAAAAAATTTAAGTGTGGAAGAGTTCTTTGAGACAAACTGATGAAAGTAAATCTCTTTCTTAGTTGCAAGCGTACTGAGATTTTGATAGAAATTGCTTTGAATGTATAAACCAATTTGGGGAGAATTGCTGTCTTCACCAGATTAAGTCATTAATCATTGCAGAAAACCAACTCTGTTTTATTCATTTTTTCTCTTGCTTTTTTGTTTTCTGCTTCATTGATTTCAACTCCATATGATGTCCTTTTTTCCTGCTTGCTTTTATTTAGTTTGCTTTTCTTTTTCTTGTTTCTTAAGGTGGAAGCTTAGGTAATTGGTTTGATCTTTAGTCTCTTCTGATAATGGTGTTTAAGGCTATACCGTGTCCTCTAAGCACTGCTTTAGCTGCTTCCCATGAATTTTGGTGTATTGTATTTTTGTTTTTATTCAGTTGAAAATATTTTTGTGACTTTATTTTTGGCTTGTGTGTTATTTATAAGTCTGTTGTTTAATTTCCAGAGGTTGGGATTTCCCAAAACTTATTTCTATTGTGGGGCTCTAATTTTAATTCCATGTGGGTGGAGAACATACTTTTTATATACTTTTTGGTTTCTTAAATTTATTGACTCTTGTTCTATCAATTATTTAAGTCTCCAGCTCTAACTGTTGAATTCTCTTTTTCTACTTTCAATTCTGTTAGTTTTTGCTTCAAGTGTTTTAGGGTTCTGTTGTTCAGTACATATACATTCAAAATGATATATTGGCCTTTTCATCATTATGAAATGTCTCTCTTTCAGGGCACCTGGGTAGCTCAGTTGGTTAAGCATCTGCTTTTGGCTCAGGTCATGATCCCAGAATCCTGGGATGGAGCCCCGCATCTCTCTCAGCCCTTCCCTTGTGCGCTCTCTCTCTCTCTCTCTCTCAAATAAATAAAATCTTTAAATAAAATAAAATGTCTTTCTTTATAGTATATATATAGTATATTTCTTTATATATAGTAATATTTTTTATCTTAAATTCAATTTTGTCTGATATTGATATAGCTATCCCAACTCTTTGATGGCTACTGTGTGGATAGTTAATTTTTTATTTATTATTTATTTATTTATTTATTTATTTATTGGTGGTAATTCTCACTTAGCTTATACCTAAGTGAGGTTCTGGTGTACCACATGGTTACCAACTTTCACTGTTCATTGAGATTCTCATATACCTTTACAAAGACAGGGTTTCACTTGAAATTGTACCCTAATTAAAATACATGTCTTCAGGGTTCTAAAATGTCTGTGTATCCTATGATGTTTAAAGAAAAGGTTTATGTGTTTGTTATTCAGGGGATGTAGTAAATCTTTATTGTTTTGATGACCAACAGTATTGATTCCAATTTCTTTTCTTTTCTGTCTTTCTTTTTTTTCTTGTTTTTTCTTTCTTTCTTTCTTTCTTTCTTTCTTTCTTCTTTCTTTCTTTCTTTCTCTTTTTCTTTTTTTTAAGAGAAGGGGAGAGGGAAGGGGAGGGGCAAAGGGAGAGGAAGAGAGAGAATCTTAAGCAGGCTCCATGCCCAGCTCAGAGCCTGACATGGTGCTCCATCTCATGACAATGAGATCATGACCTGAGCCGAAGTCAAGAGTCATTTACTCAACCGAGCCATCCAGGTGCTCCTCCAGTTTCTTTCGGTTACAAAAACTTGTGTTCCTTTTGGTGTTTACCTTTCTTCCATTGGTTACAGATTGGATAGCTGTTCATCAGGTGCCATATCACCTTTTTAGCTGGAGAGGATTGGAACCCATAAATGATTCCAGAGCACTGAGACTCTCACTCTCTGGAACCTGAAACCTGAGCTGAGCAATCCAAGGAGTGGGAATGCTTGGAGAATCTTCCTTGCAGCCCCTGTGCCTGCAGGACACTGGCCAGTGTTCCTGCCGCCCGAACTCTAGGGAACACCTTTTACGTCCCTTTCAGTCTGCATCCCCAGCTGCCCTGTTGGTCATGTGCCTCCCTCCCTGAATCCTTCCAATAAGTTCCATCTTTTCCCCTTAGCCCAGAGTCAGGTTTCCATTACCTGCAACCAAAGAACTCAAGTGACATCAGAAGGGTGTAGGAATTTTAAAAGATCGCTATAGATAATATACATGTTTTTGGAAGGTGGAGTTGGTGTTTAGAGTGATCTTTCCAGTATTCTTTTTGTGTGCTAAAGCAGTTTTATCCCAGAGGCTGAATGACTTGCCATCCCCAAGTTGGCACCTTTACTAGATTGAAGAACCCCAACTTAAGGATTTCAATTTTGGAAGGGGGTAGAGATATATTAGGGGGCTAATATTCTTGCTGTACCCAAGTCTAGAGAGGGAGACAGATCAAAGCAGTTGGGGATAAATCATGATTCTCACATTCCCATCCCCTTAACCAATGGCAAAGAAGTGTTTCATAAACAAATACAAACACCCCTATGTCTCATGTCAGAAAATACTGTGACCCCTCCATCCTTTCCATGCCCCTCTTTTCCCTGGAGATACTCAGCTAACTTCCCTTTGCTCATGTGGGTGGCGGGCAGACTGGAGACTGCAGCCATACTATTCTGGCAGTACTGTTCTTAGGTAAAAGCATAGTAACTGCGCCCTTAGAAAATCCAGGACTTGGGACGCCTGGGGGGCTCAGTGGGTTAAGCCTCTGCCTTCAGCTCAGGTCATGATCTAAGGGTCCTGGGATTGAGCCCCACATCAGGCTCTCTGCTCAGCAGGAAGCCTGCTTCCTCCTCTCTCTCTCTGCCTGACTCTCCGCCTAGTTGTGATCTCTGTCACATAAATAAATAAAATCTTTAAAAAAAAAAAAAGTAAAGAAAATCTGGGACTTGGGGCATCTGGCTAACTCATTCAGTGGAGCATGTGACTCTTGATCTTGGGGTTGTGAGTTCAAGCCCCATGTTGGGCGTAGAACTTACTTTAAAAAATAAATTTAAAAACTTAAAAAAAAAAAAAGGAGGAAAAAAAATCCTAAGAAAACCCTGGCCTTAATTTTTGCTGTCATCGTAAAAGGTGATAGTGCTTTGGCTGCAGCTGTGGGGCTGGGGAATAATTTCCTCTTTGGTAGATGCTATGTTCTAATCCAGCGATCAGAACCATATAATCTCCAAGCTCAGTGGAGCCCTAAATGCTATTTAATAGGTTTTTTTTCATTACGGAAAGACCTCCCTGCCAGCTCCTCCTTTGCCTTGAATTCCCTTTCCCTTAAGGTATCCTGACTGAGCACCCAGCACTTGCTACTGTTACCACAGCATTTACTGAATAGGACTGGCATTGTTTCTTTACTAGTGTATTTGCCCAATAGCTTGTTAACTCCTCAGAAAGAAAGAAACCTTGTCTGATTCATCTATGCATTGTCCAGCACAGTGTTTGGAGCAAAATGCCATGAATGCTTATTAAGTGAATAAATACCCAATTCATAGTGAAGCTAGTTGCAGATATGCTGGTAGCAGAAAGAGAAGGAGAGACCCTGAGGTCATCTTTACAGACTGCAGCCTTCTCGTATAAAACATCCAAGGCCTAGGAAAGTGAAGGGACTTGTCTGAGATAACAAGGCCAGGAAGTAGCAGTGCTGAGACTAAACCCAGATTGTTAAAATCCAAAAATGTGCTGCTTTTCTTTTCTACTTTGCCTCTTGGAAGCTCTTCTAGAACTCTGATCTTAGGTAGCCAACTCTCAAATGTTACAGGGAGATTTTCAGCCATTCTTTACTTTCTAAGTATCTTTGTCCCTTCAGGAAGAATTTCTTCATGAAAACAGATCATTCTAGCTTTAGTTCTCACAGAATTCTCTCCTGCCCCATCACTCCTTTGATGCAAGTTCATTAAACTGCTCCATTTTAGTTATTAGCAAACATCTCTACGAATCCAGTTGTCAGTCCTGTAGGCTTTTGCTAATTATTTTTCTTAAGGTGTGTTTTTAAAATGTGATTTTTGAGCACTTTCCAATGTAGTGAGTTTTAAAGTTATTTCAATTCTGCTGTTTTCCCATCTGAAACACGTTGTATGTAATGATTATTCTTGCCTGAGCCAGACAGCACTCTTTTCCATTTACATATATTTTTGGATTTGTGGTTTGCAAATGAAAAGATGATTTCCGTTTTAGAGAGGAAAAACTGAGTAAAATCTGATTCTGATAAAAATGTACTTTGCATGTATGAGCATTTACTTTTTATAACTGGTAATAACTATATATCATTATAAAGTAACAGAAGGAAGTTTGGAAATTTAATAGACTCCAGTATGAAACACTAATTATATGGTTTTACATATATTATGAGCCTAAGCATATTTACCCAAACATAACTAAAATTAGGAGGCTTGATGAGATATCAGAATTGCCACATTGTAGCCAAAATTTGTTAAAGTAAAACCATGGTGTAGATTGAAATTTTAAAAGTACTAAAAAGAAGTCTTTATTTATAAGTAGTATAAAATTCGGATGGTGGGTATTATGCAAAGGCAAAATTTGCATATTAAAAGAAAAGAGGTGTGAAAATATTCAAACAGTATTTAAATGATGTGAGAGATGTATTTTTGTCTGTAGATTTTTTTTTAAGATTTTATTTATTTATTTGACAGACAGAGATCACAAGTAGGCAGAGAGGCAGGCAGAGAGAGAGAGGAGGAAGCAGGCTCCCCACGGAGTGGAGAGTCCAATGTGGGGCTCTATCCCAGGACCCTGGGATCATGACCTGAGCTGAAGGCAGACTTTAACCCACTGAGCCACCCAGGTGCCCCTCTTTTTTTTTTTTTTTTTTTTTTTAAGTAGACTCTGTGCCCAATGTGGGACTTGAACTCACAACCCCAAGATCAAGAGTCACATGCCTTACTGACTGAGTCAGCTGGGTGCCCCTTGTCTTTAAACTCCTTTTTTTTTTCAAGATTTTAAAATTTATTTTAGAGTAAGCGAGAGAGAGAGATAAAGAGAAGGAACATGGGAGGAAGGGCAAAGGGAGAGGGACAAAGAGACTCTCAGGCAGAGTCCCCACTGAGCGTAATGTCCAGTGTGGGGCTTGATCCCTGATGTGGGGCTGGATCCCAGGACCCTGAGATCATGACCGGACCCCAAATCAAGAGTCAGACACTTACTGGACTGAGCCACCTAAGTGCCCCCTTGTCTTTAGATTCTTAATGAATTTCTTCAGTGAATTGCCTGATTTAAAAATTATTCTTATTACTGGTTTACATTTGTTTTTCAGTTCAATAAATAAAGTTTTACTGGGTATTTGTTTTGTTAAAATCTGTCCCTGTAGATGATTTTGTATCACAAAACTAAAACTGTAGCCATCTCCAGACTCCTAATAGAGCTCTTCAAATTGAGATATCTTAATACTGTATCTTGGTGAACTTACCTTGATAAGTCTTCCTGATTTTCTGTCATGTAGCTCTAATCACAGCACACAGGAAGAAAAGTAAAGTGTCTTGTCCAACCACAGACTGTGTGATCCCCAAGAGCTGGAACTGAATCTTCATTTTTCTGTTGTCTAGTGCATAGTAGGAGCTCAAAAGATGTTTCATAATCAAAGGTTCTGGGGATCCTGGCCCTTCCAAAACCCTATAGTTATTGCCCATATTTGGTCAGCAGACTCCAGTGTCAAAACAGATGACTCTTGTGTGCTACTACACAGTAGGTGCTTGATAAATGTCAAATGAAAGAATCTATTGTTTTAATGCATCCCCACCCATTGTCTCCCACTGGCAGTTTGCCTTCTGATGTGGAGTATGTTATCAATTATTTATTCCTTGGAAACATTCCACAGATAATTGTCATCATTATAAATTTAGAAGAGGTAATGTGGTCAACTATGAATTATACATGTCTAGATTATCCACACTGTCTTTAATCTAAGCTTTTCTCAATCTCCGGAGGCTGATTCCTGATAAGCAGTCCATGGCCCTTTTGTTGGTGGTAAGCTTCCCCTTCCATGCCACTTGGATGGCTTGGGAAGTGGTTGAGACCCCCATGTCTGCTGAAGGTTTTCACTGTCTTTAGACTTTGGGAAACCAGGCTGTGCTCCCTTGCTGGTTGAAATCAGCAGACATACTCCTGGTTTCCATGTGCTTAGGCTTCAGAGTGTGTCTGGCTTGGGGTGGCTTTGACCTAGTGAGGATATGGGAAACTGTGTCAAGCCCTCACCTATTGATTCGACTGCACATACTTTGCTAGTTTAATAATTTGCAAATGGACCTTTTAGCATGTCACAGCAGCGGTATGGACAGTCATGTTAATGTGTAGTTGGATGCACAGATGGGAGCTTGGTTCAGTGTGCACCTGACACTGTCAGCAGAGAGTCTAGGCTGCCAGACTTCATATGTTTTGGCTAAACAGGGAATTTCAGCCTGCAGCTGTGTTTTTGTCCCATTGGAACAGGTTTATCAGCAGAGGGACTTTCATGTTATCATCTGTATTAGTCGGGGTTCCCCAGAGAAACAGAACCAATGGGTTATTTACTTATTTACTATTAGGTATTGGCTCACATGGTTATGGAGGCTGAAAAGGCCTACCATCTGCCATCCGCAAGCTGGAGACCCAAGATAACCGGTGGTATAGTCCTGAGGCCTGCGAGCCAGAGAGCTGATAGTGCAGACTTGAGTCCAAGTCTGAAGTCCCGAGCACGAAAGTGCTAAGGGCAGAGGATAGATGTCCCTGCTTAGGCAGAAGGGGCATGCCACCTTCCTCCTCCTTTCTCTTCTATTATGGCTCTCAAAGGACTGGATCTGAGCATCCCTTGGCTTGGTCAACTTGACATATGATTAATCATCCCACTATCAAAATTCATTTTGTTTTTAGTCTACCCACTAGATATGGCTTGTCATGTGACTTGACACCAGGGGGAGAAGACAGTGAATTGAATGCAGTTTGAGTATTCGTTCAGTTCTGCTGATAGAGGTTTTTTAGTGTTAATAAAAAAAAATTGGTGTTCCGCTGTGTGCCTTTGCCACTAATACATTTTAGCTTGTCCGAGTCCATCTTTGAGGACCTAACCACCTCCGGGCCCTGGCTAAATATAATCTCTAAGACTTGAATGTGGAAGACCAAGTCCTAGAACACGGAGCTAAGTTAATTGATCTCTGTTGGGAGCCAGGCATTGTTAGGAGTACTGGGGCTCTAGTAGTGACTAGACAGGCAAGGCCCTGCTCTCAGGCCTGCTGCACATTCTAGTAGTAGGGTTTATAGCCAGTAAACACTAAGTAACCAAGGTAATTTCTGCCTCAGTCCAGTGCTCTGGTAAGATAATTTAGAGGAGAGTGTTTGTGGGGCTCTTTCAGGAGGAGGGTGGGCTGGGCAACGTGTGAACTGAGATTTAAGTCATGGAAGGGGCCAGCCAAACCAAGGTGGCGGGGTGGCGGGGTGGCGGGGTGGCGGGGAGGAGACACACAGGGCAGAGAACATTCCAAAGAGAGGAAGCTGCATATACCAAGGCCATAAGCAGAAAGAAACTTGGCGTATTTGCTGAGCAGAAAAAGGACCAATGGGATTGGAGTGCCATGGAATTAGTGAGGCAGGCGGGTGGGGTTTGTGGGAATAGGACCAGATCTTTAGCCTTAGAAGTTATGTTGGGGAGTTTGGAGTTTGGAAATGGGGAGCCATTATTTAATTTTAAGCAAATGAACTTAATTCAAACACTTGGTGCTGGGGAAACATTAGTGAATGAAACAGATAAAACCCCTTGCCCTCCTGTTGCTTACAGACTGATTTGTGTTTCAAAAAGATCACTTTCTGGGACACCTGGGTGGCTCAGTCGGTTGAGCCGCCGCCTTCAGCTTGGGTCATGATCCCAGGATCCTGGGATCGAGTCCCACATCGGGCTCCTTGCTCGGTGGGGAGGCTGCTACTCCCTCTGCCTCTGCCTGCCGCTCTGCCTGCTTGTGCACTCTCTCTCTCTCACTCTGACAAATAAATAAATAAATAAAAACCTTTAAAAAAAAAAATCACTCTGGCTACTGCATGGAGAAGGGGTTATGGGGGTGGAGGCACCTGGGTGGCTCAGTGGGCTAAAGCCTCTGCCTTCAGCTCAGGTCATGATCCCAGGGTCCTCGGATCAAGTCCCACATTGGGCTCTCTGCTCAGCGGGGGGCCTGCTTCCTCCTCTCTTGCTGCCTGCCTCTCTGCCTACTTGTGATCTCTGTCAAATAAATAAATAAAATCTTAAAAAAAAAAAGATAGGGGTTATAGGGGAGCAAGAATGGAGGCAGGGAGATGGGTTGGGGGCTGCCATGGCAGGAGAGGGCCAAGGTGTTTAGGATGAGGGGAGTCACAGTAGAGATGGGGAGAAGTGGGTGGGTTCTGGATCTGTTTTGGAGGTAGACCTGACAGGACTTCTGGTACATAGGATGCAGAGAGACTTTGTTTAGGATGTGGCAAATTTTAGGGACCCCTCCCTTGTATGTCCACATGGAAATGCCCAGAAGACAGTTTGATGTGAAGCTGGAGCTCTGTGAAGTTTTAAGTCCTGTTGTGAAGATGAAAAGGCATGTAGAGGATACTGTCTTATGAGGCCGGCCCTGTTGTAGCTGGGCCTTTCTCTAGGTGATACTGGACTTACACTTTCTTTTCCAAGTCCTCACAAATCTGGGAAGAGTTGGAGGAGAAACAAGCAGAGCTGTTTCTTTCCAGGCCATTCCTAGGCAATATTAGCTTCTCTGGGTGGGCGAGGGCTGGGGGTGGGCCTGGATCCATATCACTTTTGGGTAGACAGTGAGGTGTAGTGCTGCAGCACTCATAGGGGAATGCCATTTCCTATTGTCTTTGGGAAGGGAGATTTTGTAAAGATAGGTCATATCTTAGAATAAATAAATGAAGATTTGGGAATCACTTTTTCCAAGTGTCTCTTTACTCTGTGAAACATTATTGTGTGGTTTTATTCTATGGGCTTATCACTCTACAGTCTGCTGTTGCCCCGCTGAGCTCCCTCCCTGAAGGCAGGCCTGGGGCACAGCACATGATGGACACGCAAAAAAATAGTCTCTTGGGACACATGGGTGGTTTAAGTTGGTTAAACATCTGCCTTTGGCTCAGGTCATGATCCCCCAGTCCTGGAATTGAGCCACACATCCCTCTCCTTACTCAATAGCGGGCTTGCTTCTCCCTTTCCCTCTGCCTGCTGCTCCCCCTGCTTGTGCCCTCTCTCACTATCTCTCTCTCTCTCTCTGTGTCAAATAAATAAATAAATAAATAAATAAATAAGTCTCTTGAGTTGGACTGACAATAATGGAATGTCCATGATAGGGTAGGAATGTAACCTTTTTGAAGTAAATACATCACTTTGATACATTGTTCCAAAATGGCATATTAGGGAACATTACTGGCTGTAGAGAGGGTTTGTTTTTCCAAGGCTTTATCAGAGAATTCTCTGATACCTTCTATTTTTATGTAACTTTTCAGTAACATGAATATTGCATTAAGTTTTGATGTAATTCTTTTCCATATTATTCAAAGAAAGCACTTCTAATACAGTATCTTATTCATCTGCTTAGGGATTGTGAAAGTTAAATGGGCTTTTCTTATTTTTAAGCATTAAAACACACACACTCACACATACTTTTTTGCAGGTTATAGAAACAATGTAAGGCCTTCGTGGAAAATATAAAAAAAGAGGAAGCAAACATAGTCCCCCTCTAGAGAATGGCAACACGTTAATATTCTGTTATTTTATATATCTTATATTCTGCTGAAATTGTGCTGTTTATTTATTTTGTACCCTTTCTTTTTGTTTGGTATTAAATTGTACACATTT
The DNA here is from genome assembly GCF_010015895.1 of Lontra canadensis. Classification (NCBI taxonomy): domain Eukaryota; kingdom Metazoa; phylum Chordata; class Mammalia; order Carnivora; family Mustelidae; genus Lontra; species Lontra canadensis. The sequence goes on along the minus strand of NW_022631022.1, from coordinate 9,099,618 downwards.
TCTCTTATTTTTAAACATTTTCCATGAATTTATTGCGATAGATACCTTAGAAAATACTGGGTATATATTACTAGGAAGATAGCTTTGTGTATCCATTTTTGTCAGCTTTGTTATTATTTCCTTTAAGATTAATTTCAGGAGCTAGAGTCCCTGGATCAAACATTATGAACATTGTGCATCTGTTTGGATGGATGATGTCCCAGAAAGATGTATCAGGAAGGGCCAGCTGTCCATTTTTAATCTTGACATACATTTTAGTATTATAAATTAAAAATATTTACTTTTTTAACAAAAGAGAAACAATATGATTTTTTAAGTCTTAATTTTCAGTTGATTTTATTAGAAGTTTAAGTTCATAGCAAAATTGAGCAGAAAGCATAGATTTCCCATAGACCCCCTGTCCCCACACTTGCAGAGTGTCCCCCATTATCAGCACACTACAGTGGTGAATTATCACAGTATGACTTTTATTTTCTGTTTCTTTGTTTACTGGAAAGATCGAAACTTTTAAAATCTATGTTAATTATTTTTAACACCGCTTTTGTGGGTTGCTGTTCATTTTATTTGCTTAGTGATTTCTTGATTGAGAGACAACTCAGACGAAGTAAGATTGGTTATAGCCTTTGTCATTTTTCCTTTCAAGATTTTGTTTATTTATTTGTCAGAGATACAGAGAACACAAGTAGGTAGAGCAGCAGGCAGAGGGAGAGGGAGAAGCAGTCTCTCCACTGAGCAGGGAGCCCGATGTGGGGCTCGATCCCAGGACGCTGGGATCATGACCCGAGCTGAAGGCAGAGACTTTAACCCACTGAGCCACCCAGGTGCCCCGCCACCTGGGGATTCTTATGCACCCTAAAAATGCTTAAGAACCCCTGGTCTTGAGTGTTACAATAAAGGTTTGAAGCATTACATATAAAAAATACTTTCTATAAACTGTAACGAATAAGTGTTACTTCCTATGAAAAGGGAACACCAGCGCCTTTTCATCAGTGGGAGAGTGTCAGAACCAGATTAGTCAGATCTGAAGTTTTCTTACAAGAATGTGTTCAGATGACTAACGTTTTGTCATTCACAGGTATTGTAGCTGGTTTGCATTCTTCTTAATAGAGCTTTCTTCATTCAGAAAAAGCTGGAAACTATAGCAAATAACAGGTCTAGCAGTTCCAAATTCCTTTCAGTGAAATATTCCATATTACTGTTACTCTCATCTATACAGGCTCCAACTGGTTTCCAATAAGGAAGACACAAAGGCCTCCCATTGCTAATTTCTGCTTTTTACCAGGGAGTTTGAAAATCCTAAAAAATGTATGTGAGTGCAGTTGTCTGCATACTTAAAAAAGAATAGTTGAGAAAAGGCAGCACAGAAACAACTTAGATACATCTGTGCCCAAGTCTCTATGTTGTGCTGTGTGCACCACAAGTGTGGCTACCCACTGTCACCACGCAGTGCTATTACAGTGTCATTGACTGTATTCTCAAGGCTGTGCCTTTTATTTTCCTGACATCCTCATTCCGTACCTGGAAGCCTGTGCCTCCCACTCCCCTTCATCCCCTTTTGCCCATCCCCCACCCCTCCCCGGTGGCAACCATCAGTTTGGTCTTTACTTACGGGTCTATTTCTGCTTTTTATTTGTTTGCTTGCTCATGTGCTTTGTTTTTCCACTGTGAGGACACAGTGAGAAGGAAGGCACACAGCCATCTGCAAGCCAAGGAAAGGCCTCCCCACCCATCCCCCGGGAACAGACCAGATTTCCCAGTCTTAGAACTTCGAATAGATCTTTGTGGTTCATAGGCCACTCAGTCTGTGGCATTTTGTTCTTGTAGCCCCAGCTGACTAACACAGGACGCTTAGAAGATCTGGGTACAGCATAAAATTTCTCCCTCGAACTTAAACTTTTAAAAGTCAGTGAATGATTACTTTCATGAATTGAATTAGTTGCCCACAAGGCACAATAGAAGAGATGTTCGGACATCAGAGTCAAATACAAAGAGAAACCATGAGGGGAAAGATAGAAGACTGGGGGACAGATCTAGGGCATGTGAATAATGGAGTTCCAGAAGGAGACAAAGAAACAGATGGAGAAGAAACAATAGCTACATAGGAGAATAATCTGAGACTACAGGTTGAAGATTTCACTGACTTCCAGGTAGAATTGAAATAAAAAAAAAAAAAATCCACAATTAGCTACATCCTGGTAAAACTGAACTCCAAAATAGAAGAACAAAATCTTACAAACTTCTAAGTATAAGGAGCTGAGAAATGTACAGAGGAAAAAGCACCAGACTGGTCAGCCTCTAAGTTCACTGGGAGGAAAGTCCTTGAAGTCAAGAATTCCATACCCTTTCAATTGATCCCCACCCTCCAGGGTGAGAGAAGGAAGGTTGTCAACTTGGCAGGAATTCCGTCTTCATCCAAACGCCTGATCTGAGGAAAGTGTTAGGGATTTACACAGAGACCCTAAGGTAGGAGAAAATGAAAAGGAGAAGCACAAAGGTAGTCAGTGATCCACAAGACCTGTAGTATTTCATGTAAATGGATATTGAAGGATGCCTGGGACTGGGTAACAGAACCACTGAAAGAAAGAGAAAAAATTGTTGAAATAGAAGTGACATTTTACAAGGAAAATTCTAATTATAACCCAACTAGAAGTCCTGAGTTATTTTAGCAAAGCTGATTTGGGGAAGAAAAGTAAAATCCTTCCCAATAAGCCATCTGGGTTGGAGGTTGAAGAAGGGTGGGCATGAGGTGTGTTGAGTGTCTCACGCGGAGGAGAGGGGAGCCACGCAGGAGCAGAGCCTGGGGTGGACGTGTGTGGTTATGGACGTGGAGAAGGGAAGGGAACCATTCATGGAATAGCAATGGCCATGAACATTCCCCAGTTCACAAGGGGAGGGAGGACGATGAATGGTAACCTGATTAAGCTGGTCAAAATAAGGAAAAGGAGTGAGGAAGCAACAAGAAGCAACATAAATTATCTATATAAAGTGAGATGAAACGTTGAAGGAAAACACAAGCCAAGGGCAGTGTCATGATTGACAGCAGTCTGTGGAGCCAGAGTCCCCAGTTCAAATCCCAGTTCAGATGCTTACTGACGGTGGCTTTGGGCAAGCTACTTAATATCTTAGAGATTTCACCTCCTGTGAAACGGAGGTAATAATGGCACCTGTTTCAGAGGGTACTATGTGAGGATTAAATGGGTGAACATGCCTACAGAGTGCAGAATAGTGCCCGGTGTACAGTTAGACCAAGCAGGTGTTTGCCCTATTATTTACACAGCATAGTTGCAATGTTAATATTAGGTGAAAAGAAACAGCATTATGAGCACTACATCAGAAGAGAAGGTGATCGTGTAATGGTCAGGCCACTTTGATCACAAATCTGTATGTGCCAAATAAGATGGCAGCTAAAGACATAAGATGAAAAGTGTTAAAAATGTAAGGAGACCTTGATGAAAATATTTTACAAGGGGAGAATTCATAAACCGTCTTTCACAGATGGAGAGATCTACCAAAAATAAATAAAATCTAGAGAGAGTGAGTAGTGGAATCAGCAAACTCAATCTAATAGACAATATTGAACCGTTTGTTCCTTCAGTAGTTTTTTGCGTGCAACATTTAGTAACATGTGTCACAAAGCAAATTCTAATATATTAAAAAAACTAAATATATCACAGACCATATTTTTGATCCTCAGCCAGTAATGTAGAAATAAGTGAGAAAAATGACCAAAAAACTTAACTGCTTGACAATGAAAAAACACAACTCCAATCCCTAGATACCTCAATATCTTTAGATCAAAGAGGAATTCAGAGCTGAAAACCGTAAGAAGGAAAGCACTTCACACCCAACCTGAGGACACAGCAAATACTGTTCTAAGTCAAGTCTTCATTCTGAAGGAAGACATCATCTAAATAAAGGAACTCAATGCTCATCTTGGGAAATTTCTAGAAGAGCGAGTAGACCCAAAAGGAAGCAAGAAGAATGTAAAAGTATGAAGCTGACATTAATCAAGTAGATGAACATGATTAAATGGTTGAAAGGGAAAAGATACAAGAAATCAAGAGCTTCTTCTTTGCAAAGGGGAGGGAAAGTGGTGGCGGTGAGGGTGGCCTGAGGGGCGGAATAAAAGTGGAGAAGGGCAGGACAGGAAGGAAGGCATGCACGAAAGAACAAGGAAATAGAAGAAATGTCGGATATAACTTGTGCTTTTGTGAGGTCTCCTGCGACCTAGGACTCGGGTTCTCCAGTCTATCCGTCCGTCTGTCTGTCGTGCTTCAGACCAATCTCTTTCCTATTCTGGGCGGGCAGCAAGGCAGCATGTGTTACAGTGTAGGTTCTGGAGCCTGGTTGCTGGGTCAGTGCTGGCTGATCACTTCCGTCCGTGGGACTTTGTAGCGGAGCAGCTGCTTATGCCTCGGTCCTGTCCTGTCACACGGGGCTCCTGAGAGTATGGATTTGCTTTGGCGCATGGCACTGTGCAGGGCAGCACCAGGCTCCTCTTTCTGGTCCATGCTCAGTAAACAACAGGGTGACCTCCCCATCTGCATTGCCACCACTCCTTAGAGGCATTCCCAGTATGGATGTCCCACGAGGCCGTGCTTCCGCTGGGCCACCTGGTGTTCAAGCAGCTCTCCTTTCATTTAATGCTTATCTAAGAGACATCATTCTGCCTTTGCAGCACCAGTACTGTTCTCAGATAAGTACTAGAAGGAGATAAGCATTTGCTGTCTTTGGGGCACGCTGGGCATTGCAAGTGCTTCCTATGCATTAGCTCATGTAACGTTCACCGTGCCCTGAAGAGTACAATCACCATTACTATGAACCGATGAGGAAAAGGAAGCTAGAACTTTGCACACTTGCCCAGGATCGCCACACAGCGAGAGGAGCTGAATTTGGACCTGTTTGTCTGACAACCCCTGCCCATCCCTGTCTCTGCTTGCTCTTCATTTATTGCTTCTTGGTAGATTTAGGGAGTGTTCACTTAAAGCAGTGACTATTGAAAAATAGCCTGGTTGGTATAAAGAGCTCTGAACTGTAGAGCAAATGTCCAGGGTCTGAGTTCTAGTCTGACCTTTGCCCCGTCCTGCAGCAGCACGGGGGAGTTGGGGGGTGGTGGGCTCCACCAAGTCACCTGACATCCAAGTCTCAGGTTTTTTGTTTTTGTTTTTTTTTAAGATGTTATTTATTTCTTTGAGAGAGCAAGAGAGCACAAGCAAGAGGAGTGGCTAAAGGCGGGGGAGGTGCAGCAGGGAACCTGATGCAGGGCTCAGTTCCAGGACTCTGGGATCATGACTCAAGCTAAAGGTAGACGCTTAACCGACTGAGCCACCCAGGTGCCCGAAGTCTCAGGGTTTTTAGTAGCAGATGAAGGGACTGGGTCTGTGTGAGAGCTCTGAGGTCTCTCTGAGCCCCTGGTTCTCTGTACACATATATATCCTGTGGCTGTTAAAAAGAAGCCTCCTATGAATGGAGTTAAATGGTCTTATTTTTGCCAAAAATAGAAAATGCTTTTTTGGCAGCACGTACATCTCAGACAACCTTCTTGGTGGTTTTTTGTGTTGCTCAGGTACTGCAGGAGCAGATCCGGGCCCGGGACAACATCAGCTATGGAACGAATTCCGCCTTAAAGACCTTGGAGATGCGTCAGCTCTCAGGTTTGGGAGACCTGCGGGGAAGAGTGGCAAGGTAGGTGGTCGGATGTGTGGGACTCTGTCTGTCAAAAGCTGTCTTACATCAGCTCCATTTCACAAAGTATATATTCACAAAGCCCCAGAACAAATTCTTCGCATTCTTCTAGTACAGCCCCTCCTTTGCCAGTAAAATCGCAGGTAGAGCTTACACCTGATTATGAGCATGCCATGATTTCTTATGTTGCTGCAATTGGAGTTGTGTTCGGGGAAGGAAATGATGGGAGAGCGCGGCCAACCTGTGTAATTTGGCCTTTGAAATATTGTATTTATTGACTCCAATAAGACAAAGTTGAGACTTCTATTTTGTGTGTCTCTTAAATTTTTCATTTTCCTTGTAATTTATTTTTATTTTATTTTCTGAAAATATTGGTCTGCCACAGATTAGAAATTTAGAAAAAGAGATCTTTGACCTCAGATAGTACGCAAGAGGCTGTTCCACAACTGAAAGCGTGCTCTGTGGGCCAGCGGCACTGGAGTCACCCGAGAACTTGTTGGAAATGCAGGAACTCAAAAATATTCATGGGCCTCTTCTGCCCTCTGCTGCTGTTAAACATCAAGTACAAGTCTACACGGGAGCTGTGGAGCCAATCAGCATTTCAAATCAGGCTGAGATGAAAATGCAGGTGGTCTGTAAAGGGTTGGATGGAAGAAAGATCAGGACCCACAAGATCCAAAGCCTGTATGGGGTAGAGGAGGCGGTGTCGGGGGTATTTGTGCGGACAGCATGTGAAGAACCTTGAATGTGGGGCATGTGTGTCCGGGCCTGGTGGGTGAACATCAGTCTCGTAGCAGAGAACTGTGAATTGGATGTAGGCCTAGTTGTGTGGTTTTCTATTCTCATTTGAGTCAGCTCCAGTCTTCTTAGCATGACCCTTGGTGATGAATCCCACTGACCTCCTTATCTCTCTTACCCCTGGCACTGAACCTTTCAGCAGTGATCTGCTATTTGTTATTTCCTGACTGGGCCATGCTCTCCTATCTGTGTATCTTTGCACATGCTGTTCTTGCACTCAGCATACCTTTCCCCCCTTTTTTCTAATGTCTAGTCAGCCTTTCAAGTTCAGCTTAAATATCACCTCCTTCAGGACGTCTTCCATGATTGCCCACTCTCCTGAGCTCCCCTAGCATTTTGTTCTATTGAATCTCTCTGTTTTCTTCACCGTCTTGGGGCGAGTACCATATCTTTTATTTTTGTAATGTGCATGCATGGAACAGTCTCTGGAAAACAGTAGATAATTAATATTGGTTTGGATGAATCAGTAATCTAGAAAACCTCTGTAATAGGACTGAAAAACTTGAATCCTTTGTGTGGAGATTGGCTTAAAAGCAACCGCGTTCTGCAACACCTCCCAGAAGAGTGAGGGGTTAGAAGGGCTTCAGAGCTACAGGGCAGAGCAGGGACTTCTGGAAAACTCTTGAGGACCTGTGTGTGCACTCTAGCTGCAGATGAAGATTAAGTGGGGCAACATATGGACGAGGCCTAGCACAGGGCATGGCGCGGAGTGAACACATAACCCGCGGGAGTGCTTATTATCACAAGGGCAGCAGCCATGAAAACAGACTCATGAAGCTGGTTCCAATTACAAAATTGAGAGATGACCTTGAAATATTTTCAGGAATTTTACATTTTTCCTATGCAGTTTCTTACTAACTTCTCTACCCAGCAGTTTCCTTCTCTGTAATAAATACTTTATTTACTCTGAAACTATCATGAACATTTGTTATGAAAACCTCCTATTTTTCCTTTTTCTGTGGTTCTACTAGTCTTTCCCCTGGAATGCTAATGAGACTGATTGTTGAAATCAGCTTCTGAGAAAGGAATTTGTTGGCGAAGTTTTGGCTTTCTTGCATTGAATTGGAAGAGTATAACTTTTTTTTTTTTTTTAAGTTTTTTTTTGTTTATTTACTTGAGACAGAGAGTGAGAGAGCACAAGCAGTTGGTGGGGGGGGGGGCGGGTAGCAGAGGGAAAGGGAGAGGCAGGTTCCCTGCAAGCAGGGAGCCCGATGCAGGACTTGATCCTAGGACCCTGGGAAATGACCTGAGCCAAAGGTGAAGTCTTAACTGACTGAACCACCCGGGCATCCCTAAACTTTTTTTTTTTTTAAGATTTATTTATTCATTTGAGAGAGAGAAAGTGAGAGAAAGCACAGGTGAGCAAGGGGAGGGGAAGAGGGAGAGGGAGAGAGAATCTTAAGCAGACTCCGTGCTAAGTGCAGAGCCCCATGCAGGGCTCGGCACAGGGCTTTATCTCACGACCCTGAGAGCAGGACCAGAGCTCTCACAACCAGAGCCAAAGCCAAGAGTCGGATGCTCAACTGACTCTCCCACCCAGATGCCTCAGGAATATGAACTTTTTAAGTAGTAGTCTTCAATTTCTAGTCTGCTATCTTGTTTTAGGTTTTATTTTCCAGTGTTTGTGGATCCATGGGTGATGCCACATCATGATAGGAAGCAGGACCTGCAGCTTCCCCCATGCTTCTATGTGGAGGGGAGAGACACCCTTACCCCACTAGGAGCGGCACCTTCTGAACAGGACTTTCTCAGAGGGTTTCCCGTTCCCTCCTGAAGTGGAGCTAAGGGAGTTCAGCATTCCCGTTCCCACTGGAGCAGCTGGTCTGTTACTTGGCCTGCTGAATCATTTTTTCTAGTACTCAGTGGCCACTTCCGCTTTCCCCTACAAGGTCTGTTTTCCTGGCATCAGAGCCCTAGAGGAGAAGTGGCTGCACACAGAGGCAGATACCCAAGTTCCCTCAAGGTAAACAAGTCCAGGTGCACAGGAAAAAATAAATTGGACATCATCAGATTAAAAATCTTAGGCTCTTATAAATAATGCTGCCACCAACATTCATATACAAGTTTCTGTGTGGCCATATGTTTTCATTTCTCTTGGATATATATACCTAAGAGTGTAATTGTTGTGTAATGTGGTGACTCTATATTTAACCTTTTTTAAAAAGATTTTATTTATTTGAGAAAGAGATGAGAGAGGGCACAAGTTGGGGGGTGGGGAGGATGGAGAAGAAGACTCCCCACCGAGTAGAGAGCCTGACATGGTGCTCGATCCCAGGACCCAGGTATCATGACCTGAGCCGAAGGCAGACCCTTCATCTACTGAGCCACGCAGGCACACCTGTATTTAACTTTTTGAGGAACAAAACAGACTGTTTTCCAAAATTGGCTACACCATTTTATGGTGTCAGCAGCCCTATGTGAGGGCTCTGATCTCTCCCCTTCCTCACCAACACTTGTCTGTCTCTGATTAGAGCCAACCTCATGGGTGGGAAGTAGCGTCTTGTGGTTTTGATTTGCATTTCCCTAGTGACTAATGGTGCTGAACATTATTCAGCGTGCTTATTGGTCATTTGTAAGTCTTCCTTGGAGAACTGTTTTTGCAGATCCTTTGCCCATTTTTAACCCACTGAGCCACCCAGGCGCCCCCCTTTGCCCATTTTTAAGTGGATTAATTGTCTTCTTCTTATTGAGCAGTAGTTCTTTATATATTCTAGATTCAGTTCTCTTACCAGTTATCTGAGCTGAAGAAGTTTTACCCCTTTTCGAGGGCTTTCTTTTCACTTTCTTGATAGGGTCCATTTGGTCCTTTAAAAAAATTATTTCTGTCTCTTTGTTGATACTCTCTATTTGATGAGACATTATTATTATACCTCCCTTTACTTCTTAAAGCATGTTTTCTCTATTTCTTTGATCATCCTGCATATATTATGGCTGCCTTGAAGTCTGTGTCTATTAAATCTGACACCTGTTTCCTCTCACTGGCAGTTTCTTTTCCTGCTTTTATTCTATGTTTAGTTCACATTTTCTGGTGTTTTTGTGTGTCTCATAATTTTTTATTGAAGACTGGACGTTTTAGGTATTATAGCATAGCAATCCTGAATACAGACAGCCCTTACCCCCATTTGCTTTTGTTGTTGTTGATTTGTTTAGTGACTTGGCTGGGTTATTCTAGTGATGTCTGTTTCCCCTGGAATGTGAAGGGTCTGGTGCTCAGTCACCTTGTGAGGACAGTAGTTTTAGCAGGACTCTCTTTGACTCTTTCCCTGATCGATCGATTATTTATTTATTTATTTTCTTTTTTTTCCTCCTGATCTTTTATTAAGCTGGTGGCCTCTGCAGGTATCACACACCTAGATCTTGGGCTCCATTAATTGCTGGTAAATTGTTCTACTGTTTGTGTTTAAAGATTTCTTTATTTATCTTCTTACCGGCGTGGGGGAGAGAGAACGAGCAGAAGGGGCACAGGTAGAGGGAGAGAGACTCTTAAGCAGACTCTACGCTGAGTGTGGAGCCTGATTCAGAACTCGGTCTCACAATCCTGATCATGACCTGAGCTGAAACCAAGAGTCGGACACTTAACCGACTGTGCCACCCAGGTGCCTCTCTACTGTTTTTGACGATGCCCTGTGATAGAAATTGCTCTATGCTCTGATTCAATTAAATCATTGCCTGCCTTTAAGAGCTTAGCTGTGTATATATATATAGGAATTATTATATATATAGGTAATTATAATATGGAATATGAACAACTTAATGTTTTAAATGTCACTGCCTTTGGTGCAGTATGCCACCATGTCACAAACTATAAGAAACATTCTGCTTAAGCACGTTGCCTGGTCAGTCTGTTGCTAGACCTCTGGGACTCTTGGGCTTCTGACCATGTCCCCATCATTGATCTGATTACCAGGTGAAAAGTTACTCTGCCACACAATGGCCACAATTGAGAACTGCACCTGAGAGACAGCTACATCTAAAGACCTGAAAAGGGAAATTTTGGAATGACTACATTATTGGCTCATCTATAATATAAACTTGGGATAAAATAGGGCAAGGGCAACTCGTCAGTTTCATTGTGAATTATTGTTTAACAAAAGCTGCTGAGCCATGCACACGGTTATATTTAGAACCCTGAGGCTGTCTTTTATGAGTGTTTTTTGGGAAAAGACAGAAATGATGCTTTTAATTCAATATTAGCCAAGATAACTATATAGTTTCCCCCTTTTGTCTTATTTATCTATTTATTTATTTTGAAATAATTTGAAACCTACAGAAAATTTGCAAGATTCACAAGTGTTAACATTTTGTTTCATTTACTCTATTATTCTTTCATATGTAAGTTTTTTTTCCTGAAATATTTGAGAGCAAGGATAACTTTGTTTTTAACCTAAGAAAACCGGAGTTGATTCCATTGTGCGTGTTTTCTGTTGGCAGGCTTTGGTATCATACCCTGCATACTCCCCCACGAACGGTTTTGTCCCCTTACTTATAAAAGTATAGAAGTGACAGGGCGCCTGGGTGGCTCAGTGGGTTAAGCCTCTGCCTTCGGCTCAGGTCATGATCTCAGGGTCCTAGGATCGAGCCCAGCATTGGGCTCTCTGCTCAGTGGGGAGCCTGCTTCCCCCTCTCTCTCTGCCTGCCTCTCTGCCTACTTGTGATCTCTGTCTGTCAAGTAAATAAATAAAATCTTTTTAAAAAAAGTGAAATGTGCTGGTAATAAACAGTCAGAAACACTATGAAGTATATAACATAAAAATGAAAGCTCACTAGCCCTTTGCTCTGTTGTACTCCTTACAGGTAACTAATGTTAGCAGCTTGCTGTCTGTCCTTTCAGACTTTTCTCATACATAGTTACAAGATAATAACATCATCATAGTAGTATGATTTGCGCATAACAATTACCTAACAGTGTGATTTTAATTTTACAAAGTGATATATTATGATGATGATGATAATGATGATGATGATACAACTTCCGTGCTCCTATATAACAATATATTGTGGGCTTTCTTCCAGTATACACATAGATCTAACACACTACTTCCTTGGATATGGAGTGTCATGCTACATGGGGGTACCATAATTTAATCTATGTAACTACTGCTTGGTGTTAGTAGAAATTTATGTTGTAGTATTTGTGTTTCCAAGTGAGAAATCGTATTGAAGCCAAGCTATAGCTAGTGAAAATTAGTGAGCCGTGAGCATCAGGATAATTTTGAGGCCTTTCTAAATAACTTTTCAAACTTAGTCTGTCCCTCGAACAGCTTTGCAGAGATAATAAAACTGGTCTGATGTAGTGATACCTGACAGTTTCTAACCAGAAAGCTGTGTCTGGATTGGAAAATAAAGCCTTTCTATATCTTTTTTTTTATTTCATGGTATATTCAAACCTCGGATAACCCCAAATAAGATTTAAATAATATATGATAAAAAATTAAGAACTCAAAAAAAAAAAAGAACTGTATTAGGTGTTGTTTTTAATCATCATTTGTGAAATGGGGATGATTTGTGAAGATGAAATGAAGTAGTATGTATCAATGATCTTGCACAGTGTGTGGTTTTTAGTAAATATCTTTATGTTCATTCATTCAGTAATATTTATTGAGCCTCTCCTACATGCAAAGCAATGTACTGGGCACAAGGGTTTTTGTGATGAAAAGGGCAGATATTGTCCCTCTTGCTTGCGGTTTATATTCTGTCTAGTAGGGGAGACAGACATCAAACTTACTGCAAAACAATTATTTAATTTTACTTACGATTTGAATATTTTTAGTTATTCAGAGTTTTCTATAGAAATGTCATCTGTAAATAATGACAATTTTATTTTTTGTTTTCTTATCCTTGTCCTTCGTGTCTTTTTCCTGTCATTTTGCAATGGCTAAACCCTCCAACACAGTGTTAAGTTGTGATTGGGGGCATCTTTCTCTTGGTTTTTACTTTAATGGAATTCTTCTATGTTTCTCCATTTGGAATGATAATTGCTCTAGTTTTTTGTTCTTTTAAGTTTTAAAGTTTACTTATTTATCTTAAAGAGAGAGAGAATGCACAAGCAGTGGGGAGGGGCAGAGGGAGAGGGAGAGAGGGAATCCCACACAGGCTCCATACTTAGGCTTCATGCTCCACACTGAGTGTGGAGCCTGACCAGGGGCTGGGGCTGGATCCCAGGACCCTGATATCAGGACTCAAGCTGAAATTAAGAGTTGCTCACTCAACTGACTGAGCCAGCCAGGTGCCCTTGCTCTAGTTTTTTTTTTTTTTTTTCTTTTTCCTTAAACATAGATGTATCAGATTAAGTCTTTTTACATGCCTAATTCATTAAGAATCTATGAAGTTGTATTGGGTTTTCTCAAGTGTTTTTTGCATCTGTTCAAGTCAGATATTCTTCTCTTTCAATCTGTTAATGTGTACCTAACAAGGTGGGAAGATATATTAATATACGATTTACATATATATGTACTTAAATAAGTGTGTGTATATAATTAATTGTCTTTTTAAAAAATTCCATTTAATTTTAATTCCAATTAAATTTCAGTAGTTAACATACTGTGTTGCGTTAGTTTCAGGTGTACAATACAGTGATTCAGCAACTCCATACATCATCTGGTGCTCATCAGAGCGCCCTCTGTCGTCCCCATCACCTATTTCACACACACACCCCCACCTCCCTTCTGGTAACCATTAGATTGTTCTCTATGGTTCAAAATCTGTTTCATGGCTTGTAGTTAATTTTCTTAATAGGAAAACAAGGGAATGATGACACAAGATTCAAAATGCTTACTTTCATGGGTGCAGTTATTAAAAATAATTAACTGAAGAAAGTGAGCCAGGCATGGACCAATAATGAGACTATATTATGAAACAAAAGTTGGAGTCCCAAAATAACTATCATAAAAAGTTTTAATTACAAGAAGTTCAGAAAAAGACATAGATGGGGCATTCCCAAAGTGTGTAATTGGTGTGTGCCTGATCTCTGGGGGCTCTGGGAAGGCTTCCTTAAGGAAGTGACTTGTGCGTTTAGCTCTGAGGGATGAATAGTAACTAACCAAGTGAAGAGGTAGGGATGAACGTTCTAGACTGAGAACAGCATGGATCAAGACCTTGAAGTAGGAAGGGGTGAGATAAGTTCAAAGCCCTGGAATATAATCAGTGTATGTGGATGAAGGGGGGAAAAAGGACAGAGATGTGTGAGATGATGCTGGAAGTTAGAGGATAGGAAGCAACACTTTTGGGGCATTTTTTTTTCTTTTGGGGCATTTTAAAGGACTTTTGGTTTATATTCTAAAATAGTAGCAAGTTAAACCATAGGAATTATACAGATACAGAATTATATTTAGTTGCCTTTTTTCCCCCTCAGTTTTGTTTCTTCGGGGTTAATATCTAAAATCCTTTTACTTATCCCACTTTGTATTCACTGAACACCAAATCGAAAGGCACAGGGAAATATATTTCTGTTTCAAGAAAACAGAAATGTTTTGGGGTATATCCTGCCAAGTTGTCCTGTGAAAAGCTTATAAAATTGATTTTTCTGCCAGTAGTGTGTGATATACCTTGATTCTACAAACTTTCTCTAATATTGGGCATTCACATTCAAAAAGATTTCCAAAACAGAAGAACAAGGCATAATATTGCTTAATTGTCTATATTGTACTATGAATACTGAAAAGATATAAATGCATATATGCAGTTTTTTTCAGATTGTTTAACATATTTAAAAATATTTTAAGTATTTAAGTCAATATTTACCAAAAAATTTGTCCCATTAATTTTTTTCTGTTACTTCGAAAAAGGATTATAGCATTTTAACAAAATGAGTTAAACAAGTTGTTCAACTTCAGGTAAATGTGAGTCAGTACCAAGAAAAGACTTTTAAGGTTGGAATAATTGATCTGGTAGCTTACTTTCTTCGGCATATGCGATATATTAAATTTACCAATAATCTCAGTTTGTTCGCCATTGTTTCGTGCATCCCACTCCATTCTCTGGATGCTTTTTTTTTTTTTTTTTAAGATTTTATTTTTAAGTAATCTCTATACCCAATGTGGGGCTTAGATTTACAATCCAAAGATCAAAAGTCACATACTTTACCAAGTGAGCCAGCCAGGCCTTCCTGGATACTCTTTTCTTTCTAATGAAAGAAATGATTTAGTGACTCAGGTTAGGGTGTGGGCAATACATTTCTTAATCTTTGCAAGTCTAAAAGTGTCTCTGTCTTTATTTTGCATTTGTCTTCTGCCATTATGGTATCTACTGTCGTCTTTTTTTTTTTTTTTAAGATTTTATTTATTTATTTGACACACAGAGAGAGATCACAAGTAGGCAGAGAGGCAGGCAGAGAGAGAGGGGGAAGCAGGCTCCCCACTGAGCAGAGAGCCCCATGTGGGGCTTGATCCCAGGACCTTGAGACCATGACCTGAGCTGAAGGCAGAGGCTTAACTCACTGAACCACCCAGGCGCCCCATGTCTGCTGTCTTATGATACCTACTGTGTGCTATTAGTCTTACAGTAGGTCCTTGGTAGGTTACCTGTCTTCAGAATCTGGTGGCTTTGAAGATTTTCTCTGTAATGGGTTATTAGAATTTCATATGCCCTATTTACTTTATTTATGCCACTTTGTATTCACTGAACACTTGAAAACTCATTTTTTTCTTCAGTTTTAGAAAACTGTCAGCACTCACCCCTTAGGCCATTCTCTCTATTTCCGTCTTTAGGGACTTCTTAACTCCTCTGTCACTTATGTTAATAGCTTTTTATTTGTCCTCCTTGTCTCTTAGCTATTTTCCCATGTTTTGACTCTCTGTGTTTGCTGCCTTCTGAGTGAACTCCTTGCTACTGTGTCCTGACTCACTGACTCTCCCTTCAGTCATGTCCAGTCAGAATTCGTCAGGTCTGTGAAGACACTGTGGTTTACTTCTAGGCTCTCTCATTTTTCTCTTATCCACTTGTTTTTCTTCCCTTTCTGCCTACTTTTGTTTAATAATTTAGAGTTCTCTTGATAGATATTATTATTTGATTTTTTTTTCAGTATCTTAAACATATTTCTTTTAAACTCATTTGATCCAGGTTTTTTGTTTATTTTGTTTGTTTCTTTGTCTCTTTGGGTTTTTTGAGCTTTCCGTGGCTGGTGGAGCTCCACTCAAGTCTCTGGTTTTGGTTACCCTGGTTCCTGTGTTCTGTCATGAGGGGAGACTGTTCTTACCCTGCATGCCCTCTAGAAACTAAAACTTCTTCTTACCTCTATTCGTTTTCAGGTCTGGAGCCCTTTAAGCTTCTAGCACCAGCTGTAGCAAAACATACGCTTTGCTCCATCTTCTGCACCATCTGTCTGTTTTCTGCTTTCTCCCAGACTTTTTTTCCCCTCCCATTCTTTTTTGTCCTTTTGGGTTTATACCTTTTTTATTCATCTGGAGTCATCTTGATGGGTTTTCAGGAGGGAGGCAAAATGAGGGCATGTGTTCAGTCCACCATGTTTCACTGACAGAGCAGGTAGTAGTTTTAATGTGCAACATTTCAGTACAAAATGATTAGTAAATTGGTTAAATCTTACAGTTTATTAGAAAGCCCAACCAAGTACTAGCATGTCCTCTAATCTTTATTGAGGCTTATAAGCTATAGATTGACATTTTATTTTTCAAACTTCTAGAGGGATATATACTTTAACCTTTATCAATTAATATGCTAGTTTTGATAGTTGATTGCAAATACTTTATATGATTTAGTGAGTGAGATCCTTTCCGGTATCTAAGTCATTTAGGGAACAGTTTATAAACCTCATTGAGGCCCCAGTGCAGATATACATCTTAAAGAATACATTCCCAGGGCTTTTAGGAAGATCGCAGACCGCTGATTTACTGACTGTGAGTGGCCATGGGCTTGTTCTTCAATCTGTGTATTTATAGTAACTTGTTCAGCAAGTTCCTGGTCTTCTGAGCTTCTTTGTCTGAGTTGCAGGATAATGAACAGAATGTCAGATAAGATCTCCATCAATAATAGAAAAATATACACATAAGTTGAATAACATTATCGTGGTAGTGGCATGAGAATCTTTTTTTTTTAATTTCTGGGTTGTGTGGGGTGCCTGGGTGGCTCAGTGGGTTAAAGCCTCTGCCTTCAGCTCAGGCCGTGATCCCAGGGTCTTGGGACCGAGCCCTGCTTCAGGCTTTCTGCTCAGCGGGGAGCCTGCTTCCTCCTCTCTCTCTCTCTGCCTGTCTCTCTCCCTACTTGAGATCTCTGTCTGTCAAATAAATAAATAAAATCTTAAAAAAAAATTGTTTCTAGGTTGTGTGGTACGTGTACTGAAGAAAAAAAATTTGCACCATGTCCTCATTTTGTATAATTAGCATGTGACAAATAGTAGTCATTCTACAAATACTTATTGACTGAAGGAATAAATTATGGATTGGGGTTCCAACTCCAGCCTCTCGACTTCTACTGTGTATTGCCCTGAACCTGACCTCACTTTCATGACAGTGACTCTATCCACATTTCTCTAGCTCTGGGTTCCTCATGCCCCAGCCTCATTTTTGCTTCATGGGGAGCCCAGGGAAAGATGGTAGGATAGTGCATGTTCCGTGTAATTGTAATGCATTCTTTGTACATGGTGGTTGATTGGAATATTTTCTTTGTATAATTGTTTTTCTGATCATAAAATTATATATACTTATTGCAGAAAAGTTGTACAATTTAGAAAAGAATGATTTTTTTTTTTAAATCACACATCCAGAGATGGTTGGTTAATATTTTGTTTTCTTCCTTTTGAAATTTTAATGACTACATATATGCATCAAGGTTTGGTCAAGAAAACAGAAACCATTCTAAGTATTTTATTTTATTTTTATTTATTTATTTATTTAACATATAATGTATTATTTGCTTCTGGGGTACAGGTCTGTGAATCATCAGGCTTACACAATTCACAGTGCTCACCATAGCACATACCCTCCCCAATGTCCATAACCCAGACACCCTATCCCTCCTCCCCACCCCCCAGCAACCCTCAGTTTGTTTCCTGAGAATAAGAGTCTCTTATGGTTTGTCTCCCTTCCCGGTCCCATCTTGTTCATTCTAAGTATTTTAGCAGGAAGGGATTTAATCCAGGAAATTAGAGTTTATAAAACCATTGGCAAATTTGGGGAAGCAACAGGAAGGGGAAACAGCTATTGGCTCCCAGTAAAGTAGCATGTATAAGAATCACAGCAAGGAGCCACTGATAATATTAGCTGTGTGTAACATGGAAGTAAGTGATTTGTAGGTGTGTGCCTGGAGGTGACCGTAAACCTCACATGGGCAGTTTAGCACGTGTCCCCCCAGCACCTGCTTGGGGGGGGAGGGGCACAAGTGCCTCTCACTGGCGGGATCTGAATCAGAACCCGGCTGGCAAGGTTGTTTGGGAAGTACGGTTTGTGGGCATCTGCCCCTTTGATACAGAGACCATTCACAAGAAGTAGAAATGCTCTGTCAGTTCTGAGCAATCCATTTATAGAACCCTTTCCCTTTGTCACCAGTGTCTGTCCTCTACGGCTCTCACCATTAGCTAATGCCCGTGAATATCTGGCCATGTTTTATTCTAGGCAAAATAAATCCTCAGGTACATTGTTTGAACTTCTGCCAACTGTGAGGGTTTCCCTTCCTTGATACCCTTGAGGGCCACTCCTGAGTGGGCTTTGAGGTGTCATCAATCTTCTTCTGGAAGGTGTCAGCATATTGGCACCTTCCATCAACTAGGCCTGCGTTTTCCTTCTTCGGTCTACCCAGTGCTCAGAAACTCCTCAAGAGGCCATATGTGTGAGTTGACGGAAGGCTGGCAGTAGCAAGAGTATATGCCACAGGAGTCTGGGCTCATGCAATTTACTTATGCCTTTGGGACCTGTTGAAGCCTGATGTCTCGGTATACCTCCTTTAGAAGATGGCATGCTGTTCATATGCCTCCCTTTATAGCTGGGTGCTCGTGATGGATTGACCAGATTGCATGGTTACTTAATGTCCTGTACCTTGGCATGTAGTTTCTATCAGAGCCCAGCAGCAAGCCACCAGCTACTTCTCGAGCAGGCTGGGTGGGTTGGAACGGGGCATGACTTTGCTGCATATTCCCAGGGGGCTATCCTGTTGACTCTCCTAAGTAGGGTTTGACAGAGGTCCCCAACAGAGCTTCCCTGCTGCAGATACCCTGAGCACTGTCGAAACTACCAGGTTGTCAGGCCCAAGGAGCAGAGCAACTTCACTGCAGCTGGGACCTGTTGCACAGGCTTCTCCTGGCATGGTGCCACTCAAAGCAGACAGCCACATGGGCAAGGTGGTCGAGGTTAGCAGCAATACTTTCAAATGTGGTAGAAGTTGCCTCTGAGATCCGAAGAAGACCCAAAGCACTTGAAAGGACAGGGATGGCACCAAAGAGGGACGGGCCATATCTGGCACGTTATATTAACCTTTCGTCATTGGGCTCTCATTGCACGTACACTTTCGTACTCGTGAGCTTTGTAAAAGCCTTTGCTGCTTGGATGGCTTCATCCCTACTCTTATTAAGCAACATCCCTGTGGTTTAACTTAAAAACCATAATGAGGGCAGCTCTCTATAATCCTGTGAATGTCTGTGGAAAAGGATGAGTCATAGTACAGTTTCTTGGAGGGGGTCGTGCATTTTCCAGTGTGTCAAGAAGCTTCAGTGCTTGTTTGTAAACTTTTAATAAGAGTTAGCTTTGTTGTTTGCCTGGACAGATGTGACGCCAGCATAGCCAGACTCTCTGCAGAGCACAAAACAACTTATGAGGGGCTCCAGCACTTGAACAAAGAACAGCAAGCTGCCAAACTTATCTTGGAAACAAAAATCAAAGATGCAGAGGGACAGGTAAGGCCGATTCCAGGTAGCCTTTTAAAAATAGGTAATTTGTTCTTAGCTGAGAATAACATGGTGTTGAGAAACCAGCCAGGGTGCCCGGAACGTGCGTGTCTTTTCCTTACTTCTTCCTCCCTCTCTCTCGCTGCAGTGGCCCTTCATGGGTATGGCAAGCAAAGCACCGAGAGTTTTTGGTAAGGTCCTACTTGTAAAGATTCTTTTCCCCCATTCCTAGAACAATGAACATATTCCAGAAATTCCAAATTGTAGCTCCAAAACCAGTTCTTACATAGGTAAGTGATTGGGCTTTCTTTTATATGCCACATGTCCCAAGTTTGGGTTCAGGAAGTAGTTACTCATGCTGTGTGCTACCTCACCACAGTCCTTCGTGGGAAAGGATTCAGACAAAGCTAGAAGGTAGGCTGGCTGATGAAGCTTAGACTATTCCACCTTGAAATCCACAGATCAAGTTCATGAAGCAAAACTGTTGGCTTTTCCGTTTGTTTTTTGGCCACTTAAAAGTTCCCCTTTGGGGGACGCCTGGGTGGCTCAGTGGGTTAAAGCCTCTGCCTTCGGCTCAGGTCATGATCCCAGGGACTTGGGATCGGGCCCCGCATCGGGCTCTCTGCTCAGCGGGGAACCTGCTTCCTCCTCTCTCTCTCTGCCTGCCTCTCTGCCTACTTGTGATCTGTCAAATAAATAAATAAAATCTTAAAAAAAAAAAAAAAGTTCCCCTTTGCCATGAAGGGGCCTATCTTCTAGGACTTGCCTCATGGTTAAAGAGAACATTCCAGTGAAATGAGGCATCTGGTCAACTTATTGGATTCAAAGGGGTTGTGTCTAGAATGTATCCAAGGAAGATCTAAATCTACTTATGTGAAAAACACAGATTTTATAAAGCCATGAAAAAAAAAAACAACCCTACAACAAAACAACAAGTCCAACAATTTTTTTCACAGAATGAGTGAGGACAGAATTATCACATCAAGAAATAAATGCTTAGGAAATACTAAGCTTCCCAGTAGTCATGCCAAGTAAAATCCATATAGAAATCTATAAAAAGAGGCATACTTTTCCTTTGTTCTAGGTCCAATAAATACTTGTTCCATGAATTTCTAAGTAAGGAACATAGAACATCATAACTTTTGCAGCAACTAAATGCATGTCATATAGGACTAGTGTTATATTAAATTTTAGTAGAGGGGCGCCTGGGTGGCTCAGTGGGTTAAGCCTCTGCCTTCGGCTCAGGTCATGGTCTCAGGGTCCTGGGATCGAGCCCCGCATCGGGCTCTCTGCTCAGCAGGAAACCTGCTTCCCTTCCTCTCTCTCTCTGCCTGCCTCTCTGCCTACTTGTGATCTCTGTCTGTCAAATAAATAAATAAAATCTTTAAAAAAAAATAAATTTTAGTAGAAAGACAAGGGAAAGAGGTAGGTCATGAAAAACAGGAGTTGGAGGGATATAATTTACAAAATCTTCTAGAGACTTGAATTGATATGGAGGTAAATCTGGACTTTTTTTTTTTTAAGATTTTATTTATTTATTTGACAGAGATAGAGAGCACAAGTAGGCAGAGCAGCAGGCAGAGGGAGAGGGAGAAGCACACTCCCTGCTAAGCAGGGAGCCCAATGCAGGGCCCCCTCCCAGGACCCTGGGATCATGACCTGAGCTGAAGGTAGATGCTTAACCGACTGAGATACCCAGGCACCCTGTAAATCTGGGACCTTAATGGTGTTTGTAAGTGACAAGAGTTCCATTCTCTATGACTAACAGCCACGTTTGTGGTAGAAATTCCAGGGTAAAAAACAAAACAAAACACTGTATTTTTTTGTCAGCAGATGGACATAGTGGTCCCGGGGAGGAAGTAGGCTTGCTTATCAGAGAACTATAAAGTTAAGTACTGAGAGCCTAATGAATATTTTGGCAGTGCTCCTGGTCCTGATTTTTGATGAGTGTGCATAATAGAAAATGGAAGTGGAAAGACAAGGTGAGCTCTTAAATTAATTGAGTAAATTATATTGAACCTTAATGTCATGGACTAGAATGTAGCTTATTAAATGTTATCTGAGGTTACCTCTGAAAAAATTAGGTGTGATATTACAAGCAAAGCTTCTTTCCCAGATTTCTCAGCTTTTGAACAGAGTGGACTTGTCGATATCAGAGCAAAGCACCAAACTGAAGATGTCCCACAGAGACAGTAACCACCAGCTTCAACTTCTGGATACAAAGTAAGTAGTCAACTAACAGACTTCTTTGGGGGTTGAAGTTCCTGGGAAGCCTATTCCGTAGCACAGTTTTTTTCATCTTCACTTTTATTTATTGCACAAAACAAAGTAAAAACAGTCATGAAAGTTAAGAGGAAAACTTTCCCTGTAGCATGTTGCCACTTTACATGCATTATTGTTTTTAGCAGTTGGCTTATAATCTGTCTTGTCATGCAGTAAATATATCTTGAGTGCTGGCCTAGGTGCTGAGCATCCAGAAATTAAGAATAGACTCTGTTCTTATCTTTGTAGAGGATATCCTATCCTGTGGAGCTTGTAGTCTAGGGAGTGGATAAGCGTTCATCAAATAATGACTTGAGGGAGTGTGAGCTGTATTATTACTAATGGTGATCATTGCTTTGAAGGAAAGGCACATGGTTGTGGTAGGCTGCATAATAGTCCCCAAATATCACCATGTCCTAGTCCCTGTGAATATGTTACCTTATCTGGCAAAAAGGGACTTTGCAGATGTGATTAAGAATGTTAGGATGGGTACTTACCGTGGGTTACCAGGGAGACCCGATGTAACCTCTGAGTGTCTGTAAGAGGGAGGCAGGAGGGGCAGAGTCATGAGAGAAGAGCACGGCGTGATGGAGGAAGCGGGGGTGGGGGGGAGGCGCTTTGAAGATAAGGAAGGGACCACAAGCCACAAAACACAGGCAGCCACCAGCAGCTGAAAAAATGGCAAGGCAGTGATTCTCCTGAGAGCTTCCGAAGGAACCAGCCCTGCTTGCACCTCGACTTTAGTCCAGTGAAACTGATTTTAGATCTCTGACCTCCAGAACTATGAAAGGTTAAGCCACCAAGTTTGTGGTAGTTAGTCACCACAGCCACAGGAAGCTGAAACAGTGGCGCCCTGAGAGTGAAGAACAGAGGCCTGCTGGTGGGGCCTCCTTCCTCAGAAGGCAGTGCTTGAAGTAAGAGCTGAAGAATGAATGGAATTCACTAGCTTGAGGGAGGTGAGAATTTATGGGAGGGAGGGGTGTGGCATCCAAGCAGCTGCAGCCTGGCCCGTGGTGGCTGGAACAGAGAGGGAGGGAAAGTGGAGCCTGGGGAGGAGGCAGGCCTGTGGCCGGGCCTTGTAGCCACATCCAAGGCCTTGGTGTCTAACTTAAGTGCAATAAGGAGCTGGAGGGTTTGAGGCAGATGGGGTGAGAGAATAAGATTTATATCCTATCTTTAAATGGTCTTGGTGGCAATTGGAGAATGGATCGGGCCAAAGCAGAGATGGGGACATCAGCTGGGGGCATGGTTGCGGTAGTAAATTGGGAGAGGTGTGCACTAGGGTGATTGTGACCTAGCCCATTGACACCCTATAATGGGTTATACTTTCCTATTTTGTTACAGTGATGCTTTAAACTGTACTTGCCCATGGGGAAATTCATCATCTGCCCTTCTGCTCAGTCACAAAACCATCTTTTCCTATCATGAATTTTCCCAAGCTTGGCATTTTCCTGCCAAAGCAGAGCCAGTAGTCACTCTAAGTGTTTGTATATGTGTGTGTGTGTATTTGACTTAATATTTATTTTTTAAAGATGATTTCAGTGTAGAACTGTGTTAGAGACGTGGAAATTTTAAATCAATCATCTTCCTGGTTCTTACATCTCATTGTACCATACTTAATGCTGTTTCAGGGTTGTTGCTGAGTTAACAGGAATTCTCTTACGGAAAGCACGTTTCTTTTCCTCTAATTATCTGTAATTATATAATTGTTGAGTTATGTCACCACTTCTCATAGATCCTACAAGCTTGCCAAGTACAGAAAAAAATCTCTTCAATCCTCTTCCTTCCATCACAGAGGAAAAAAATAAACATCTTGGTATTTTTTCCTCTCCAAATTACTTCCTTAGGAGATATTACTAGTCAGCAGACATGAACATCTTTATTTTTCTTCCTACAATTTAAAGTCTGGAAGTCTAGACACAAAAGGCTGTTCACAGGGGAGAGGGGACAAAGCCTGGGGCAGAAGGTCAGACTGGGGACCCAAAAGGTAAACCCCTGGTTGGGTGAACTAGGGAAAAAGCCCATTCCAGGAAGAGAGCCTAAGGAAACTCACCTGTCTAAATCTTGGCTCTGGGTAGAGGTATAAAAGATATTCCTTGAAAATTCAGGACCACAATTCAGCCTTTATTTATTTATAATATTTGTTTATTTTTAAAATAAGCTCTACACCCAACAGGGCTTGAATTCACAACCCCGAGATCAAGAGTCATATGTTCTACTGACAGAGCCAGCCAGCTGCCCCCACAATACCGCCTTTATGTTGATTTAGAGCTAGAATTCCCATTACCCAAGCAGCTTGAAGAAAACCACAGTGGATAATGTAATCTCAGCATAATCCTGTTTGGCGGTGGCCTGAGATGCATGGTGTAAGCAAATGCAAATACTCAGCGTTGGAGGCTTCCCACAAACAGGTGAAGTTCTAAGGAATACAAGTGTGTAATCGGAAATTGTAAAACAAAGGAAGGAAAAAAGCCACATAAGAGATAGAGTCAGAAGAAACAGGAAAAAGCAGATGCAGACAGACATCTAAATATGACATATATGGGAATTATTGGATAAAATAAGTGTATGTGTATGTAGAGACATTTGTATGTTGTGTATATGTATTGTGAGTACACACACACACACACCCCTTTTGAAAAGTGTGACTAAGGAATGAGAGATTATCAAAAGTGGTCTGCCAGAATTGAAAACAAACAAAAAGAACTTCTAGAAAATATGATCACTGAAAATAAAAGTTGTAACCTCTGGCCCCGCCTGATTAGGGAGCCTGCACTGTGACCCCAGGCGGCCTTGGAGCCCACCCTACAGTACTTTCCAGCTTCAGAACCCAGCCCACAGCTCCACCCAGCATGTGGAGCCGACTACTCCCACTTATTTTGTTGAGCATTGCCTGCAGCCTTGCTCAAGCAGGGAACCCAGCCAATAATTCCTCCCCAAAACAGAACGTAGACTGGGGCCTTACCTAAGCATGAAGCCCAGACAGTGAGTGCCTGATCGCAAAACATAGCCACCAGCCCCACCTACCGTAAGGCACAGCTGCTGCTGGCTCCACCTGACCAGGGAGCCCGGCCAGTAACCTCCCTCCATAGTGCAGCACAGCCAGCAGCCTGCCTAGTTGTGGAGCATGGCCTGAGGCCCTGTCTGATCATGAAGCCAACTGAACTTGGAGGCTAGCCAGTAGCAACATTTGTCTGGGAGGTATAGCTTGGGATCCCACTGGATCAGGTGCAGTTGCAGAGCTCAGCCTGCAGCCCGTAATCATGGAGTCCAAATAGAAGCACTGCCCAGCCAGGGAACACAGTCTGAGACCTCAGCCGACCAGAAGTCATTGCCCAGTACAGTTAGTGGCTCTGTTTGATCATGTAGCGTAGCCCAGCAGCCCTGCTTAAATGCAGAGCCCAGCTAGTAGGCCCATCTGACTGCAGAGCCCAGCCAGTGTTTCCCCCCACCCCCTGACCTTAGAGCAGAAGCAGAAGCCCTGTCCAACTAGAAACCTAACAGACACGTAGAACTTTCTATCCAACAGTAGCAGAATACAAATTCCTCTTAAGTGCCCATAGAATACTCTCTAGGACAGATCATATTTTAGGTCACAAAACCAGTCTTTTTTTTTTTTTTTTTTTAAAGATTTTATTTATTTATTTGACAGAAAGAAAGCACAAGCAGGTGGAGCAGCAGGCAGAGGGAAAGGGAGAAGCAGGATTCTTACTGAGCAGGGAGCCCGATGATGCCGACCTTGATCCCAGGACCCTGGAATCATGACCTGAGCTGAAGGCAGATGCTTAACTGACTGAGTCACCCAGGCGCTCCTGACAAAATAAGTCTTAAATAAATTAAAGAAGATCAAAATCATATCAAGTATCTTTTATGACTACAATGGCATGAAACTAGAAATCAATAATAGGAGGAAAATTGGAAATTTCACAAATATGTGGAAATCAAACAACACACTCCTGAACAACAGATGGCTCAAAGAAAATCACAAGGGAAATTCAGAAAATCTTGAAATAATTGAAATAATTATGAGATGCAGCCAAAGCACTTTTATGAGGAAAGGTTGCAGTAATAAATGCCTACATTAAGAAAAAGGAAAGATCTTGAAAGATCTTGAAAGATCTTGAACCTAAATTTATACCTCAAGGAATTAGAAAACAAAGAACAAACTAAGAACAAAAATAGCAGGAGGAAGGAAATAATAAAGATTAGGCCAAAATTAAATGAAATAGAGCATAGAAAACAATAGAAAAACAATGGGATGGGGCAACTGGGTGGCTCAGTAAGTTAAGTCTCTGCCTTTGGCTCAGGTCATGATCTCAGGGTCCGGAGATCGAGCCCCATATCGGGCTCTCTGCTCAGTGGGGAGCCTGCTTTCCCCTCTTTCTCTGTCTGCTGCTCTGCCTACTTGTGATCTCTCTCTCTAATAAATAAATAAGATAATAAGATAAATAAATAAGATAATAAATAAGAAAAAAGAAAAACAATGGGAAAAAAATTAATTAAACTAATTGTTGAATTTTTTTTTTTTTAAAGATATACCACATTGGGAGCACCTGGGTGGCTTAGTGGGTTAAGCCTCTGCCTTTGGCTCAGGTCATGATCTCAGGGTCCTGGGATCGAGCCCTGTATCGGGCTTTCTGCTCAGCAGGGAACCTGCTCCCCACCCCTGCTCCTGCCTCTCTGTCTACTTGTGATCTCTCTCTCTCTCTGTCAAATAAATAAAAGTAAAATCTTTAAAAAAAAAAAAAAAGATACACCACATTGAAAAACCTTTAGGCAGACTAACCAAGGGGGAAAAAAAAGAAGACTCAAATAAAATTACAAATGAAAGAGGAGACATTATAACTGTTAGCACAGAAGTACTAATGATCATAAGAGACTACCATTAACAATCATGTGCCAACAAATTAGATAACTAGAAGAAATGGATAAATTCCTGGAGACATAAAACCTATCAAGACAGAATCAGAAGAAAAAGAAAATCTGAACAGACTAATAACAAGTAAGGAGATTGAATCACAGTCCAAAACTTCCCAACAAAGAAAAGCCCAGGATCAGAAGGCTTCAAGGATGAATACCACCAAAATTTAAAGCAGAATTAATACCAATCATTCTCAAACACTTCCAAAAAATTAAAAAGGAAGAAACACTTCTAAACTCATTTTATAAATCCAGCATTACCATGGTACCAAGGACAGGCCAATATCCCTGATGAACACAGATGTAAAAATTCTGAACAAAATGCTAATGAACCAAATTAAAAGGATCTTACACCATGATCAAGTGGCATTTATCCCTGGGATGCAAGGATGGTTTGATATAGGCAAATCAATAAATGTGATACACTACATTAACAGAATGAAGGATTAAAAAAATCATGATTATCTCAATAATGTGGAAAAGGCATTTGACAAAATTTGATATCCTTTTTGTGATAAAGACTTCCAACGAACTGGTTATAGGAAGAATGTATTTTGACATAATAAAGGGCATATATGACAAGCCCATAGATAATAATCTACTCAGCAGTGAAAAGCTAAAAGCTTCTCTAAAATCAGGAACAAGGTGGGGGTGTTCACTCTCCCCACTCATGTTGAACACAGTACTGGAGGTCCTAGCCAGGGCACTTAGGCAAGAAAAAGGAATAAAAGGCATCCAAATCAGAAAAAGAGAAGTAAAATTATCCCCGTTTACAGATGGTGTGATCTTATATAGAGACACTCTAAAGACAACATCAGAACACTGTTAGAATAATGAATGCATTAAAGTCGTGGTGCTCTCTGGCCAGTCTTCATGGTCAGGCAGGGCTGCAGGCTGAGCTCCACAATGCATGGGACTGGGGGTTGGCTTTCTGCCCAGATAAGGTCCAGAAGCTTTTTTTATAGTGGCATGGCCCTGGAAGTTGTACCTGCCACTCTTACATGTGTCCCATTGCTGAAGCTGGTCACATGGCCGCACATAGCTGCAAGAGAGGCTGGGGACATAGTCTTTGGTCAGCCACACATCTGAGGATTTCTTAATAGGAAAGAAGAGGAAAAGAGGTAGAGCAGATAATTAGGGTCTTCTACCACGGTGTCCATTTTATTATTACTGTTATTATTTAAGTCATGTGTTCTTTCCTACTTTTATTCCATTTCATAAAAAATGAATACAAAAGTAATGAAGGGAAATTAGCCAGCATGGAGTATTATTTGGAAAGGATCAGGACCAGAGGAATGGAGGGTGTTTTTTTTTTTTTTTTTTTTTTTTTTTTCCTTTCAGTTTGCTTTTTTGGTTTAAATTAGGAAATATCTCTATGGGGCAAGAGCAATTTGGAGAACATTCTAGAGAAAGGCAGTCAGGCTCTAGTCCTGGGAGAGAACAGGGAGAAGGAGGAAGAGCCCAGGGAAGGAGGAGGCTGGAAGTGTGTCTTCTGAGCCAAGAGCACTGGGCAC
This sequence comes from Lontra canadensis, assembly GCF_010015895.1. NCBI lineage: Eukaryota > Metazoa > Chordata > Mammalia > Carnivora > Mustelidae > Lontra > Lontra canadensis. The sequence continues at coordinate 9,071,610 of NW_022631022.1, read as the reverse complement.
CCTGGGAAGGCAGAAATGAGCACCTGGCGTGGCTGTGTATCACTCTGACACCTCCACACCCTCTCCATCAGGTCTTCAGCAGTAGGAAGTATTATCAGGTGCTTGTCTGTTGTATCCTCCTTCCCTGTCCCCCACCCCTATCCCCAATTTAGTGCTAAGGGCAATTCTAAAGGGAAGGTAAGCTTGTAATTCTGAGGGAGCCAAGGTTCATGCTGACATATTTATGAGAAATTTGATAGAGACTGAAGTTGTATGTTGTAATTTTATGGTTGTTTTACGTCTAACTTGCTGATTTTCTTATTTTAGATTTAAAGGTACGATTGAGGAACTCAGTAATGAGATTTTATCTGCACGGAATTGGTTGCAACAGGAACAAGAACGGATAGAGAAAGAACTTTTACAGAAAATTGATCAGCTTTCCTTGGTCGTTAAGGAAAACAGTGTAGGTATTGATGTATGGCATAATATAGTAAAGTTATTCAGCGGAGATCTGCAATGTTCGTGAATAATCCCTACCAACTTAGCATTGATTGATTTAGCACCACATTAAGCTGCTCAGTTGTTCTTGCCTTAGAATCCTTTCGTTTTTCTATGTTTGTTATAAAGAGAGCACTTAGGCTTGTTTTGGTTAATAAAGGCAAAGTAGAAAATTTCAGCACTTTCAGCTAAGGTGAATTTAAGTCAAGACCTTCATGAACCAAATTGACCACCTGCATTTCTAAGTAAAACTAACTACAAACTTCATTCTACTTTGGTTGAATTTCATCATCTGGAAAACACAGTGTCGACTAGGTTTCTCCCGCTCAGCCCCTCTGTCCCACTATAACCACAGGATGCAGAGTCATGGACAGTATGTCAACAAAATCTACCCTTTTTCCCCTCCATTTTCCTTCTACTTTTGCCCCACTCTCCCAGAGAATGAAGGCTTGCAGAACTGCTCAAAAACCGTCAGGAAAGCCTTGCTTGTAGAGTATTCAAAAGCTCTGAAACTGGTATTTGTCAGCAAATATTTTTTTGGTTTGGTGATTTAGCCTGACCATCTTCCTCTCCCTCCTCTTTTCTTGCACTGCTTCCTCCTATTGGACTTGGATGAAGCAAAAGCATCTGGAGCAATTTCCATGTCTGACTCTGCTGTTTCTCAGGGCTGAGCTGCTCTCCAAGCAGACTGCATTGTACAACATCAAGAGAGCTAGGTCGTGCAGTAGTCCACTTACAGCTCTGTTTATAGTCTTGACCTCCAAAGCTTACCCACGGATGCAGATTCCCGTAAAAACCAGGCATGTTGGAAAGAAAAGAAAATATTTAATATTTCAAATATTTCTTTAAGTGCTCTCCCATTTTTATCAGATCTACTGGTTGATTTACTTAGATTCATACTACTACGTTTTTAGGTTTCTGTGGTCTTTGGATAACTTTATTTTTACATGTGGATTGGTTAATAACTAACAGTAAACCCCAGGATAATAGTAGCTTTAATAAGACAGCATCGTATTTCTCTTTCACATAAAAGCTATCTGGGGATAGGGAATGCAGGACTGATGTGGTAGCTTATCATTCCTCAACAACCCATGATTCTTCTGGCTCAACTCTGCCAATTCTAGAGAGTGACCCTTGTTCTCATAGTTCAAGGTGGCCACTAGTGCTCCAGCCATTACGTCTGAATTCCAGGAACAGAAGGAAGCCAAAAGGGGCAAGGATAGGCCTCAGCTGCCTTTTAGCTTTTCCTAGAAGCTGCCACACACCCTCTACTTATATCTCGTTGGCCAGAACTTCATCTTTATGGCCAAACTAAACTCAGGAGACAGCAGAAAATGTAGTCTTAATTCTGGATGAGCTTACAACCAGCTGAAAATCAGGGGTCTGTTAAGGAAACAGGAGAGTGGATGGTTGAGCAAGCAACAAGCCACCTTTGTGATCCTCTTCCCTGCAGATTGTTGTTAAATGATACTATGACTGATGCAGGTACAGGATAGACTTTCCTTTTGGAATAACCAGGTGCAATTCTTCTCATGGATCTCAGGGAGCCAGCGAAAGAGACATGGAGAAGAAGCTCAGCCAGATGTCAGCCAGACTTGACAAAATAGAAGAAAGTCAGAAGAAGAATATGGAAGTGCAGAGAACAAAACAGGAAGAGGAGAAAGTGCATGGGCGCATCAGCAAGCTGGAGTTACAGATGAATGAGGACATGAAGGAAATGAAAGCAGAAGTTGATGCTGGTAGGCCAAAAAGCAGATGGCTCTCATGGGCTATTTTCTTTTCTTTTCTCTCCTTTTTTTAAATTGTTAGCCTTTATTCTTTTTTTAAAATGTTTTTTTTTTTTAGATTCAATTAGTTAACATATGCTATATTATTAGTTTCAGAGGTAGAGGTCAGTGATTCATCATTTTTCTATAATATCCTGTGCTCATTACATCACATGTCCTTCTTAGTGTCCATCATCCAGTTACCCCATCCTCCAACCCCCACCCCCCTCCAGCAACCCTGTTTGTTTCCAATGATTAAGAGTCTCTTATGGTTGGTCTCCCTCTCTGATTTCCTCTTATTTTATTTGTTCTTTTCTTCCCCGTGTTCATCTGTTTTGAGATGAGTAAGATCATATCAGTGAGATCCACGTAACAGTGAGATCATATGATAATTGTCTTTCTCTGATTGACTTATTTTGCTTGGAATAATACCCTCTAGTTCCATCCATATCATTGCAGATGGCAAGATTTCATTTTTTTGATGGCTGAGTAGTATTCTATTGTATGTGTGTGTGTATATATATATATATCTTCTTTATCCATTCATCTGTCAGTGGACATTTGGGCTCTTTCCATAGTTTGGCTATTGTGGACATTGCTGCTATAAACATTGGGGTGCACGTGCCCCTTCGGATCACTACATTTGTATCTTTGGAGTAAATACTCAGTAGTGCAATTGCTGAGTCATAGGTAGCTCTATTTTCAACTTTTTTTCAACTTATAATTGTATTTCTTCAGTGTTGGTTGTGATCTCTCCTCTTTCATTCATGATTTTATTTACTTGGGTCTTGTCTCTTTTCTTTTTAGTAAGTCTAGCAGGGAGTTATCAATCTTATTCTTTCAAAGAACCAGCTCCTCGTTTCATTGATCTGTTCTACTCTTTTTTTGGTTTCTATTTCATTAATTTCTGCTCTAATCTTTATTAATTCTTTTCTCCTCCTGGGTTCAGGTTATTTTTACTGTTCTTTCTCCAGCTCTTTTAGGTGTAAGATTAACTTGTGTATTTGAGATCTTTCTTGTTTCTTGAGAAAGGCTTATATTGCCATATACTTCCCTCTTACAACCACCTTTCCTGCATCCCAAAGGTTTTGAACAATTCTGTTTTCATTTTCGTTTGTTTCCATGAATTTTTTCAATTCTTCTTTAATTTCCTGGTTGACCCATTTATTCTTTAGTAGGATGCTCTTTAGCCTCCATGTATTTGAGTTCTTTCCAACTTTCCTCTTGTTGTTGAGTTCCAGTTTGAAAGCATTGTGGTCCAAAAATATGCAGGGAATGATCCTAGTCTTTTGGTACCAGTTGAGACCTGATTTGTGACCCAGGATCTGATCTATTCTGGAGAATGTTTCCTGTGCACTCGAGAAGAATGTATATTCTGTTGCTCTTGGGTAGAATGCTCTGAATATATCTGTGATGTCCATCTGGTCCAGTGTGTTATTCAAAGCTGTTGTTTCCTTGTTGATCATCTGCTTAGATGATTTGTTTATTGCAATGAATGGGCTATTAAAGCCCCCTACTATTACTATATTATTATCTATGTGTTTCTTTAATTTTGTTATTAATTGGTTTATGTAATTGACTGCCCCCATGTTAGGGGCATAAATATTTACAATTGTTAGATCTTCTTGTTGGATAGACGCTTAAATTATGACATAGTGTCTCTCCTCATCTCTTATTACAGTCTTCAGTTCAAAATCTAATTTGTCTGGGGACACCTGGGTGGCTCAGTTGGTTACGTGTCTGGCTTCAGCTCAGGTCATGATCCCAGGGTCCTGGCATCGAGTCCTGCATTGGGCTCATTGCTCAGTGGAGAGCCTGCTTCTTCTGCCTGCCCCTCCCCCTGCTTCTGCTCTCTCTGTCTTTCTCTCTCTCTCTGACAAATAAATAAATAAAATCTTTAGGGAAAAAATTCTAATTTGTCTGGTATAAGGATTGCCTTTTTGATTTCTATTTTTTAGATTTTAGTTCTTTTATTTCTTCAGAAAGGGATTCTCTAGTGTCTTCTTTGCTTTTTCTAAACTAGTATCTTTATAACCATTATTCTAAACTCCATTTTCGACATCTTACTTGTATCCATACTGATTAGGTCCCTGGCAGTCAGTACTGCCTCTTGTTCTCTTTTTGGAGATGAGTGTTTCCATCTTGTTGTTCTGTGCAGAGATGAACAGATGAACATGAGAAAAAAAATACTAAAATGGCAACAACAACCCAAGAGAAATATACGCTAAACAAATGAGAAGAAACCCAAAACTGAAAAGAAGAAAATTCTTAAAAAGGATATAATCAGATGGGTGAACAGAACAGAGCACTATACTATATCCTGAGTGTATTTTGGTTGGTTTATTAGAAGAAACTACATCCCAAACTTGTAAAGAAAGAAGAACTTATATACTTACAAAAATAAGATTAAATACATTTAAAGGATAGAATTATACAATTACATTCTTGTAATTGTAAAGATGAAAATGCAAAAAGACTTTAACAAAAAAAAAAAAAAAAGAGAGAGAGAATATGATCAGTCAGTGAAGAGAATAGAGCCATACACTAGATTCTGGGTGTATTTTGGTCTGTTTGTTAGAAGAAACTGCATCCCAAAATTCTAAAGAAAGAAATACACACACACACACACACACACATAAAAATAAAAATGAAATACAATGAAAGGATAAAATGTAACTGTAAAAATGAAAATAAAAAAGATTTTTAAAAAATTAGTTGATAAAATAAGAAATTGGTAGGGGATGTCTAGGTGGCTCAGTTGGTTAAGTGTCTGCCTTCAATTCAGGTCATGATCCCAGAGTCCTGGGATTGAGTTCCACATTGGCCTCCTTGCTCAGCATGGAGCCTGCTTCTACCTCTGCCTGCCACCACCCCTTCCCCATTTGTGCTTGCTCTCTCTGACAAATAAATAAAATCCTTTAAAAAATAAGAAATAAATTGAAAAAGAGAAAAAAATTAATATTGAGAGACTAAAGAATCGTGGGGAAAAAATAATGAATTCTATATGCTATATTCTCCTAGCGCTGGAGTTTTGCAGTTCTCTATGGTATGTAAACTTGGTTTTAGCCAGATGTTCCTGCTGATCTTCTGGAGGAGGGGCCTGTTGTGCTGATTCTCAGGTGTCTTTGTACCACCGTTGCCAAGGGGCCAGGCTAAGTAATCTGCTCCTGTTTACTCTCTATGGCTTTTGTTTCCTGAAGGCTTTCAACCTTTAGAGGCTGAGAATGAAAATGGCGGCCTCCCAGTCTCCAACCCTGTAACCAGAAGCTCAGGGCCCCACTCCTCAGTGAGCCCTCAGGGAAAAGCAGTCAGTCACTCCCCTCTCCCTGGTCTCCATCTGCTCTCTGTGCTTACCCAGCCTGTGACTGAGCGTTTCTGTCTCAGGCACATGACTCCATTTCCTGTCTCCAAGTCCTGCAAACTCTTGTGGCACGCACCTGCACTGCTTCTCCCAGTGAAGGAAGAGGGGTCTCACCTCTATTTGCTGCTTCCTGAACCTATGCTTGGAGAGTGGTCACCCAACTATGCCACAGTTCATGGTTTATGGCAACCCTGAGCTGAGAGCCCATTCCTGGGCTTCCTGATTCCAGCCAGCTTCCCTGCTCTGATGCCTGGGAGCTCTGCCACTCTCGGCTTCTCCTGGTCTTCCTGTGACCCCGGGGATCCTGAGACCACACTGCCCTACCTAGGATCCCATCCCACTTCCCCTCCTGAGTGATTCTCAGGCAGGGATGTCCCTCACCGGAGCAAACTTCTAAAAGTTCCTATTTTGTGCTCCGCTGCTATATCACTTGCCAGTAGTTGGCTGACAGAGGCTCCCAACCCCCGCAGTTATCTTCCCACATATTGCCTTGGATTCATTTCTCTGCACCTCCTACCTTGCAGAAAGTGGTCCCTTTTCTATTTGTAGAGTTGCAGGTATTCTTTTCTTAGCTCTGTGGTTGAGTTCACAGGGGTTCAGAATGTTTTGATAGCCGTCTAGCTGAATTCCTGGGACCAGATGAAACTATGGTCTCCTACTCCTCTGCCATCTTGGACTCCTACCCATGGGTTATTTTCAGTGGGATCTGAAAACCAGGTAATGAGCGTCCCCCTCAACTACCTGTGATCCCAGCTAACAGTAATCACAGTGAGATGTCCTTAGGTGATTTTCTAAGTAGCTGTGCTGTATTGAATTAAAGCGTTGTTTCAGCTCTAAATACATAGAAAGTCACCACGAGGGACGGGCACACAAATGAACATTGCTCAGTTTGTAGCTGAAGTGCACTTTCTTTCATGCCATCTGCAGGTTCGTTTCTGTTCATAGCCATGATCATTATGTCTCAGAAATGAACCTCTATTTTGACATGGCTTTTGAAGGCTTAATGTGGGCAGTATGCTACCATGGCAGCGAATGATTTTCCTCCTCTCCAAAGTCAACAGGGCCCATTAATTCACATTTGTTTAGAAGAAAGTTGTAAAGCTGATTTCCAGGTTTCTTGTACTGTCACGTATAAAGGACTGGTTAGACTGGCTGACACTGTGAGCTTAGGAATACAGTCCTGGAACCAGTACGTGGAAGTTACTTGAAGACACGTTCTAACTCAGCATGAGGCAGGAGTATCCTCGGGTAATGGGTCCTAAAAAGACACTGGTGACTTGTGATCCTGAGAGCTCTTTGTGACTGAACATGTTCAAGTGGAAGCTGGTTGGTTATGGTCAGGAAAGACAAGACAGTCTTACAGTGACAGTCTTACAGTGTGACGAGGGGCGCTGCATTATCTCCTAGCTCCTTCCAATTCTAAGATTCCATAATTTTCTTCTGCAGAATCTACTTTGGCCCACATGGAAATAAACGTAGTTCGTTATCCCAAGAATAGTTTTGTTGTCACTACCAAAAGTTTATTATTTTATTTTAATTAGAAGTCACAGAGGTACCTGGGTGGCTCAGTTGGTTAAACGTCTACCTTCCACTCAGGTCATAATCTCAGGGTCCTGGGATCAAGCCCTGCATCAGGATCCCTGCACGGTGGGGAGCCTGCCACTCCCCTTGCTTGCATACCCTCTCTCTCTGACAAATGAATAAATAAAATCTTAAAAAAAAAAAAGAAGTAGAAGACACAGCTCAATTTATTCATTGAAGAACTTGTGAAGATAAAAATGAATTTTTTTCTTTGTCTTTGGGGCTATTAGAATATGGTACATGAATATTTCATCAGTGTTTAACTTCGCATCATTCCTTGAGGGGTTCGTTCCCTTCTATTCAACATGCCATTGAGGTGGTTAACATTCATCTAATAAGAAGGGCAGATAAACTTTTTAAAAATAAAAAGATTTACTTTTTCCTACTCCAAAAACAATATTTCTTGTTTTCTTAATAGGATATAAGAAAGCACAAAATATTTTTTGAAACCCTCATAACTTCTCTCACCCGGGGTCATCTTTATATATGTCATTTTATACATATATGTGCTTTTTCAAGTAAAAGCTCATACCATACATTTTTCACCTACTCTTTTACATGTTGTATCTTTCTATTCAATAAGAATGTTATTTTTAATAAGTAATATTTATTCCTTATATGACATGAATTGTCAATAGAGAATATTTTCTGAGAGAAAATTCTTCCTTTCCTCCTAAAGATTTATTTATTTTTAGAGAGAGAGAGAGAGAGAGCATGAGAGCATGAGTGGGAGGGGCTGAGGGAGAGACTCAGTGCTGAGCATGGAGCCCGACACAGGGCTTGAGCCCAAGACCCTGAGATCATGACCTGAGCTGAAATCCAGAGTTGGACCCTCAACCAACCAACTGAGCTACCCAGGTGCCCCTGAGAGAAAATTCTGAATTTACTAATGAAGATGAGAACTTTTAAACATGTATTTTAAAAACCCATAGAAATACAGAGTAATATGAAATGCTTTTGGGGTGGGGAATTTTTTTCTTTTGTTTTGCTTTTTATTTTGAAATTATTTCAAATTTAGAAAAACTGTAAGAATAGTCCAAAAACTATTCATCTTTCATAGAGACTAACCAATTGTTAACATTTTGGAAATTTTCTTTATCTCATTGGGTGATGGGAGCACGTGGGCACGCGCGCCTCTGTGTATGTGTGTGTGTAAATATAATTTTTTCCCCTAGGTCATTTGGGAATAAGTTGCAGAAGTTACGATGCCTTTTTACTCCTTTATTATTTCAATCTATATGCCCTTAGGACAGGGCCATTCTCTTAAATAACTATAGTCCAGTGAAATATTGATGAAAATTTTTTCAATATTCAGCTTTCACTGTTGTTTCCATTATAGCAGACCTTCCCTGGTCTAGGTTCTATTCCAGAATCATACAGCATAGACAATTGTCATATTTCTTTATTTAGTGAATTTTAATATGGATCAGTTCCTCAGTGATATTACATCATTAAAGAATCCAGGCCAAAAAAGAATCCCGGCCAGTGTTTTGTGGAATGTCAGTTTGGGCCTGTTTGCTTCCTCTTAATTAGTTTCAGGTAGTGCATTTTGACAGAAATGCCACAGAAGCAGGGTGTCCCTCACTTATCAGGGAACCTTATCAGGGGTATGTGATGTTGGTTTCTCCTGGTATTGGTGAAGTTAGCTTTGATAGCCTTGGTTAAAGCGGTACCTGCCAGACTTCTCCGTTGTAATAGTTCCCTCCCCGCTTTGTAATTAGAAAGCAATCTGTAGGGAGATACTATAAAACTGTGTAACTATCCTGTCCCCTCTCATACTTTTACTCCAGTAGTCTTAGCATCTATTGATAATTTTTGCCCAAATCAGCTATTACTATATGCTGTAAAATTTGACGCAACATTGTATTTTAATATTAACTCTTGCAAAATTTACCTCTTCTTAAAGGGTTTACGGCCATCTATGAAAGCATAGGATCCCTCAGGCAAGTTCTGGAAGCCAAGATGAAGTTGGACAAGGACCAGCTGCAGAAGCAAATCCAGCAGATGCAGAAGCCAGAGCCCCCCATGTGAGGGGAGCTGGGACAAGGACCTCACAAGTGGTTTTGCTGGTGGGGCGAGAGCCAGGTGCCGCCATGGCCAGGCGGTCACTGCCTTCAGGAGTGTTCTATTCATGGCGTGCATGTGCCAAGCAATGTGTTTTCATGGGTCTAAATGTTTACCTTAAGTCTCGAAAACACTTCCTTTAAAAGTATTAAGTACAATTTTTGCCACACTCTTTCATTTCTCTAAATTCAATGGAATATCCTCCCGGCCCCTAGATTTGGAAAGGCTTTTGTCCCTCTTCATTTTATGAATGAAAAGACTTAACGACTTTCCTTCAATGCTTGACGCTCTAGCCAAGACTTTACTATTTTGAAAAATGTCATGGTGATTTTTTTTTTTTAATTAAGAAACTAATGAATTGTCACAGGAATGTGTTAGCTCCTCACCCTAAATTAAGAGAATGTCCTGGTAGATTAGAATTCAATCCTTTAGTCCATATTTGGATTTTATTAATGTTATCTGTGCATTTCTTACATGGTTTCCTTCTTGTAAATCTTCTGTCTTTTGTAGGGAGAAGGGATTTAACTTTTGGAGAACCACCCCCCCACCCCCACCACCATTTGTGTAATGAAGATAGCTTAAAGATTGATAACTGCCATATACATTGCAAATTAAAATGGAAACTTAAGACAATTATCTAGCTATACAAGGCACAATATCTGCATCTACCACCTACTTATACCAGGTTTTAATATTGAAAACTTTTTTCAATTATCTACAGCCTGTATAGTGATAGCCATATATTTAGTAATGGAATGGTGGTTAATAGTCTGTTTATTGCACAATCAATTGTAAATCATAATAGGATGTGAGAATTTTTCAGGCTTTATGATCTCCTCTAAATGTTTCCAAAATTGGCACAAAGTGCTAAATAAGGTTTATATATACTTGTAACTGTATCCTGTGCCTTGGTTTTACCACGTCAATGCACTGTATCCTCAAAAAGTTTTACAGACAAAATAGAAGGCATGATAATACATCAGAATTATGATGTAAAAATGGGATCCTATGTAATTTTTAAATGTTCTAAAAATTTTATCACTGTTAAGACATTAGTTGTTCAGTATTATTAATGAAATAGAAATTCATACTTTTGTATGGACAGAGAATCAAATTGATATTGCATTTATAACACTGTCAAGAAACTTTCATTTTGAGCAGCCTTGTAGATAGTGGGTGTTTTCTTTTCAATCGCCATATTTGATGAGTCATTGAAAATTGGCGCCAGTGAAATTGTTCACCTGTGTTCGTACAAACCAATGGTGAGACACACACTGTTCTAAACTGTGAGGGTGCCCAGGAAAAAGAAAACAATTCTTTAAAGAATTTTTTAAAAAATTGTTTTTGTTTGCCAAGGACTCAGGAAAATTAAAGTATTTTCTATTTTTAGGATAAATCATAAATGAAACATGTAACTGGCTATTACTGTTTACCCATATAAAATATGCTGCTAAAGTAATAGTATTTTACAACTTCAGTGGCTGGACAAAAATTCTTTTAAAATTTGGACCTGAGAAATCCTATAAGGAATATGTCATCCAACATGTAGTTCCTTAACTTTGTCACAATTCTTTGCATCTCTATATAGGAAGACGATTTCCACTTAACAGTGAAAAAACAAAGGGGAATGCTCTTTTGCAATCAGAAAGTGAATTTCTTTTTGTGACAGAGTAAGCACATCTGGTACCGTTTTCCCTGTTGAAGCACAAGCCACAGCGCCGAGCGTTACACCCCCTCCCTCTTCCGTGGTCCCTGGAGGAGGAAGGGTCCGCACGTGGGCCGCCTGGGGAGAAAGGGCCAGGGGGCCAGCTGGCCGGCTGATGTATGCAGGTGACGGTTGGCTGTCCACTGAGATTGCTCAGGTGCTCCCGATGCTGCTCACCTTCTGTCAGGAGCTCCGGCAGGGGTTCTCCAGCCTGGCAATCTGCTGGAATGCCCCGGGGAGCTCGCAGAGCTACTGATGCCCGGGCTGCCCCCTCGGCCAGCGGAGCCGCAACCTCTGGGAGGCGAGACCCAGGCATCCATAGGCATCCAAGGCCCTCGGGGGATTTGGAGGCCACTGAGGCCAGAAGGCACTGAGGCCCAGTGGACTCTTAGGACCAAAGCCTAAACGACGATCAGCTTCCGTGTTCTTTCCTTCACCAGAAATTTGCAATAAAAAAAGTAAAATTTCCAAATCCACACGGTGTACGATTTTTAAATTTGAAAGTATTGGAGTGTGAGGCAACCTACTGGGAACTGGAAAGTCACGGGGAGCTGCTCCGTCCGGGGGTCTCCGAGGCCGCGGTGCCTTCTCACCTCTGGGCTTCTGCCTGCTGGCAGTTGCTAGGGTGTGCTGTGCACCTGTGCTGCGGTGTGTGTTCACTCGTTTCATTGTAGCAGGAAGTACTGTTCGCTCCCCTGTTTTGCAGATGAGAAAAGTGGGTCACCTAAAGGTTGGGCAACTTGCCCCAAATCCTGCAGCTAATACATGGGATCCAGGATTCACACCAGGCGGCCTACTTCCACGGTCCGGGCATCTAACTGGTACGCCACTATCCTACCTCTAAAGATACATCCTTCTGGCATAATTCACTCACCAGGCCACCACCTACAGCCCCATCTCTACGGGACTTTCCAGCTCCACCATCGGAGTCCCTTTGCTCTTTAATGTCCCAGTTCCAAACACCTACGAGAGACATCTCAGTAGCTTCCCTTGGGTCAGAAGACCTCTGGTTTATTGTTGGGGCCAGTTGGTGCCACAGGACTGAGTGGTCCCAGGCATTTCAAGCCCTGTGCTTGGGCTGTCCTACGCAATAGACTGCGGTTCTGTGTCCTGGGAGATGAGTTATGCTGGGTGACTACAGAGCAGAACAGAAGAACAATTCCCTTTAAACTATGCTTATCCCACCTGGCTCTCAGCCTGAAAAAAAACACAAACCACTCACAACATCCTGGAAACTCAGTGGGAACTAGATGGAGTTCTGTCACTGTCCTCCTCTGGTTGTGTGACCTCAGGCTGTTCTCTTAACCTTTCTGAATCTCAGTTTTCTCATCTGCAGAATGGAAATTAGAATTGTTTAAAAGAGGCAGCTAGGTTATAATTTTTGAAACATTGAAGTAGTTAATACGATATTGGGTATTAAGTGGTCAAATATGGAATATGGGAGAGGAGATATTGGTGGTGTAACATAGCAAGTATGTGGGGGGGTTGTGGTCCATGTTTTGGCTCAAAGCATCCTATTACCTGCTGGGATCATTTATGGTATCCCATAAATGAAAGTGGTAATCCCAGCCTGAGACAGAAGAGCAGTAGAGCCTGGATGGAGAGATAAGTGCACAGGACCAGAATGGGGACAGTCCCTGAATGTGGGGAAGCTCTGGGCAGATCCTCAGGCTACTCAGGCCCATCCCTGGAGCAAGCATGGCTTCCACAGGACTAAGCCTGGGATGAGGAGCATCCACTGAGGGGCCAGTGTTGAGAGGGCTGTGATGGGTGGGATCAGACCCAGAAGGAGGAAGCAATGAATAAGCAAACTTGTATGTACAATGGAATACTATGCAGCCATAACAAGGGAAGAAATTCCAACACACGTTAAAGCATGGATGAATCTTGAGGACATTTTGTTCAGTGAAATAAGTCACAAAAAGACAAATGTTGTATGATTCCACTTGTATGAGGTATACAGAAGAGTCAAATTCATAGAAACAGAGTAGCATGATAGTTGCCAAGAGCTTGAGGGTCCGGTGGGGGTGGGGAGCTAGTACTGAATGGGTACAGAGTTTCAGCTAGAGAAAAGGGAAAAGTTTTGATGGTGGTGATGGTTGAAAACAATGTGAGTGTACTTAATGCACTTAATGTACTTAATGACACAGAACTATACGTTTAAAAATGGTTAGGGATGCCTGGGTGGTGCAGTTGGTTAAGTATCCAACTCTTGGTTTCGGCTCAGGTTGTGATCTCAGGGTTGTGGGATCGAGCCCTGTGTTGGGCTCTGTGCTCAGGGGGAGTCTGCTTAAGACTTTCTCTCCCTTTGCCCCTCTCCTCCGTGTGCTCTCTCTCTCTCTAAAATACATAAATCTTAAATGGTTAAACTAGGGGCACCTGGTGACTCAGTCGGTTAAACATATGACTCTTGGTTTTGGCTTAGGTCATGATCTCAGGGTCGTGGGATTGAGCCCCATGATGGGCTCTGCACTCAGTGGGGAGTCTGCTTAGGACTCTCTCTCCTTCTGCCCCTCCCCCAGTCTCTCTCTCTCTCAAATAAATAAGTCTTTTAAAAAAGATATATGGACTTTTTACTAATTTAACCATTTTTATTTATTTTTCATTTTTTTTAAAGATTATTTGAGAGAGAGAGAGAGAGAGCGCGCGCAAGTGAGTTGGGGGGGCAGAGGGAGAGAGAGAGAGAGAGAGAGAGAGAGAGAGAAGCAGACTCCCCACAGAGCATGGAGCCTGGCACAGGGCTCCATCCCATGACCCTGAGATCATGACCTGAGCCGAAATCAAGAGTCGGATGCTCAACCAACTGAGCTACCTGGCTGCCCCAAAATATACATGTCTTACAGACAACAGAACAAACAAGAGAAATGGATTCCTTGGCCGTCCAGTTGAGCCTTCAGATGAGACTGCAGCCCTGGGAGCTTTACTGCACCCTCCTGAGAGATGTTAAGTCAGAGGTACCCAACTAAGCCATGCCCACACGTCTGACCTACAGAAACTGTGAGATAATAAGTATTTGTTGTTTTAAATTGCTACATTTTGGGGCAATTTATTATATGCAGCAGTAGGACACTGATGCACTAGCACTGGTAATCTTTTTTTTTTCTTTTTAAATAGTCTATATATTTATTTGACAGAGAGAGAGAGAGAGAGCACAAGCAGGGGGAGGGGCAGGCAGAGGTAGAGGGAGAAGCAGTCTCCCTGCTGAGCAGGGAGCCAGATGCAGGGCTCGATCCCAAGACCCTGGGATCATGACCTGAGCTGAAGGCAGCAGCTTAACCAACTGAGTCATCCAGACACCCCTGGCACTGAGTAATCTTGACAGAATGAAATGTGTATTTCTTGTGCTACAAATTACATGTTCACATATATAATCTCATTTAATACATCTTCTGAGCGGGACATGATCTGAACTTATACTGAATGGCATATATACCTTATCCCATTTAATCTTTGTAATTATCCTGTTTGGTGTGTACTATTATTTCCATTTTGTGGATGGAACAGAGAGGGAGAAGTTGAATGTTAACTAATATTACAGTTGACTCTTGACTAACAGATTTGAACTGCACAGGCCCACTTACATGTGGATTTTTTTTTTATAAATACAGTACTGTAAATGTATTTTCTCTCATGGTTTTCTTAATAAAATTTTCTTTTTTCTAGCTTACTTTGTTGTAAGAATACAGTATATGATACATATAATTTACAAAATAGGTGTTAATTGACTATGTTATCAGTAAGGCATCTGGTCAACAGCAGGCTATTAATAGTTAAGTTTTGGGGAAGTCAAATGTTAAATGCAGACTTTTGACTATGTAGGGGAAGTGGGGGACGGTTGTTGGGGTCCTTAATCCCCTGCATTGTTCAAGGGTCAACTGTATATAGAAGCTGGAAATGAAACAAAGCTCATGTAGCTCATTAACAGAGGAGCAGGGATTTGAATCCATAGCCATATCAAAGTCTAGGCTGCCATTTTGCTTCAAGAAAGTCAACACCTACACTTAAGATGATTTGTTCAATATCTAACAATAGTTTGGAAGCAGAATACTGTTTAGCCCAGTGGTTCCCAGAGTGTCCCCAGACTGGAAGGATCAGCATTACCTGGCGGCTTATTAGAAATGTAAGCTGACAGCTCCATGCCAAGCTTCCTAACTCAGGAACTCAGATGAGCTCAGCAATCAGCTTTAACAAGTTCTGCTGATGATTCTACTGCAGGTTAAATTTGAGAATCGCTGATCTAGAACCGCACTGTAATACAGTAGCCCGTAGCCCACTTAAATTTAAATAGAATCAGAATTAAATAAATTTAAGAAATCAGTTCCTCGGTTGCTCTAGCCACATTTCAAGTGCTCAAGACCCACATGTAGTTAGTGGTTACGGTCTTGTCCCTCACAAATGCAGAACGTGCCTATTACCGCAGAAAGTTCTATCTGGCAGCTCTGGTCTCGAGTTCCTGCCTCTTTCAACGGATGGCTCTGTCCAAACTCTGTACCTTTGTCTGTCAGCCTAGAATGGGATTTGGACCAGGAACTTTCCTGTGTCTCATCCCTAACAATCTTGTGTCAGTTGTCCCTGTTCAAGATGATTTTTCAGGTCTTTATAAGGTTTCATCCTACCTGCCGGTTCTGATCCGCAGATGTGGCTTCTGGGAGCACTGTGTTGAGAAGGATGGGGGGGCTGGTGCCATACTCTGGGGAAGAGCTACAGGGGGGCAGCCAAGGGGCGGGGCTGCGTGTTGCAAGTCTGTCAGGTTCACACCAGGACGTTCAAGGCACGTGCCTGGCAAAGTGTTGTTATCCAGGGGAACCTCTTGAGTGATTCTGAGGCTCCCTAGTGAGAGGGACCCATCAGGCCTGGGACTAGGGTGAGGCAAAGTGACGCACTTGTCTTGGAAAATTAAAAGGGATGCCAAAAACTCTGTAATTAAGATAATGTGTTAACACAGTATTTTTAAGATCAAAATTAATGCCAAGAAAATGCACGATGAACAAAATTTCAATCATATCATGCAGAGCCATCATGGAACCGAGGCCAAACGGGAAACTGCTCCTAAGTACAAGCCACATGTAATTTTAAATTTTTGACGTTTTGTTCATTGCGGATTTTTTGTGTGTGTGAACATAGATTTTTAGAAATACTGCACTGACATATTTGTCTTGAGGACAGGATTTTGACTGCTCCCCCTCCTTACATTTAGCATTTGAAGAGGGTGCCCCATTTCCCTCACCCTGATTGCTGCCCTGCCCAGATGTGTAGAAAGTTGGAATGAAATTCAGGGCTCAGTTACTGTAATAAGCTTATCTCCAGAGTGTCTGATTGCTTTAAATAGATAGTCTCTGGTCTGTTTTTATCCCTAATTGCCACGCTTCATTTAATTTTCAACTTGTGACTTAATTCTGGAACTAGTTTGGGACACAGATAAAAAGATCCGACTCCCCTTTGAGATGAGGAAGGGGAGTGCCAATGTCGGGCACCACTGGGCCTGCTCCTGGGGATCCGCTGGCCTTTGCTGCCCCCACGTGGAATGGATTAGAAACCCCCAGGGAATTTGTTTCCGTAGGAAGAACCCACAACCAAGGAGCCCCTCGGTGGAAAGGCCCTTGGAGGCACCTGACCTCAATCCTCTCATTTTCTGGAACAGAAAACAGAGTGCTGGAGAAATTAGAAGTGGGATTGGCAGGGCAATAAGTACGGTAGTAATGATGGACAGACTGTAACCATAATAGTGATTTAGTACCATCTCTGCACGGGCTGGGCCGTGGCAGTGCATGAAACAGACCAAAATTTACACCTTTATGGGATTTTAATTCCAGGGTGAGGTGGGGGTGGGGAGAGGAGATAAGCCAGCAAGAAAATATCAAGTATGTCAGACGATGGTAAGAACTTTGGAGGAAGATACAGCAAGGGCACAGGGTGGGGAGTCCGGGTGGGGGTGGGTGCGTGGAAACAGGATGGCCAGAAAATGCCTTGCTGAGAACCAAAGACCTGACAGAGAGAAGGGAGAACCAGGTAGCTACTGGCAGAAGAATTTACCTACATCTCACCATTTCTAGAAAATAAAGCTACATATAATTCAGGCATTCGGGGTCCATCTGGTTGCTAACACTTTGCCCCCCAGCTACACGGTGAGTAAAGGCTTCCTCTGCTATACCCGCTGAACCGTCTCACCGTCCCTTGGCCGCGCCCCATTGCCACGCAGCCTGGGTGGCCCATTCCCTGTAGTAAATTCCCTGTTTGAAGTACCCAGTGAGGTTTCTGCTTTCCGAAAAGGACACTAATGTAATGCTTAGGGAGAATACGTTGCCCTGTGATGATGGTGCTTTGTCCACACCTCCTGCTGCTCGTCCTCTGGTGCCCTGTGGCTCTCTGGAACATCATCGTCATCGTGGCCTGGGCTCTCCCACAAACCAGCAGCACCGGGAAACCAGCTAATGTTTTGGAGGATGTCCCCTGTCAAGCTCGGCACCAATCCCCACATCCACCAAGAAGTCCCAGACTGAGCAGCACCTTTGTGCTTGCCCCAGGCCCCTGCTGGTACATCAGCACCTCCCAGACCCTCACTTGGGCCCTCTAGAATCTGACCAGGACCTCGCATCTCAATGAAGTCATCATTAAAAAAGCACTCCAAGAAATAAAAACTCCCACGTAAAAATGCAATAAGAATGAATGTGTGGTCCTGCCTTTGCGTTCAAAACACAGGTGGGCTGAAGTGGACGGCTGGCCGGGCTCCTCCTCCTCCTTTTAGGGGACAGCCTCTGGTTTCTCTGGAGTACTAGCCCCTTCCCAGAGGTCCTGTTGGGGGTGTTATTCACAGAGCCCCTCCTCCCACCAAGGGGCAAACAACCCCGCTGAGCAGCTCAGACTCTGGCCTGGAAATGTGAAGCCTGAGTTGAGAGGTGCACAGCGGCGCTCTAAGGACTGTCCCATTCACCCGAGTTTCCTGTCGATGTCCCTGGAACTGGCCCCATCCCCATGCTGAATTTTGGGCACAGCCTTCTAATAACTTCTTTTTCTGCCTGGATTAAGCCAGAATCGATTAAACTGGAATCTCTTACAAAAGGAAACCTCAATGGATACAGCGCGTCAGCGCGGCGGCTCAGCAGCCGCTCATGAAAAACTTCCAGGAGTTTCAGCATCAAGGTTAATAAGGGCAACTAACCATTGCCGAGGACGTCCCGCGTGCTGGGAATGGTATATGCATTTTCCCATTTAATTCAACCCTCACCAGGACTTTAGGAGGTAGGTACTAATCTCGGCTCCGCTCTATACGTGAGAGTATCTGCGGTCACACAGCTAATAAGCATTAGAATCGGAATTCAAATCCTGGTTTAGCTGACTCAAAATAGAGCTCCTAACCACTGCTCTGTGTTGCCCCAAAAGGAGCCAGTGCTATGGATGGTGGCCAAGACCGACAAGGACCTCTGGCCACGACCAGAGGAGCTAAACGTAACAGCACATCCTTGCCTTTCTCTGGCGGGGGTCTCAAGGGTAAGCCTACATGTTAAATCCTCTGGGGCAGGGCTCTGGACCCGGGCTGCATATTGCAAACACCTGGGGAGCTTTAAAACTCTGATGCTTGGGGGGCCCCAGGGGGAGGTCCCTGGAAGCTCAGTCCGTGGAGTCTCTGTTGCTTTCCATTCAGGTCGTGATATCAGGTTGAGAGATGGAGCCCCACGTGGGGAGCCCCACGTGCTAGGTGGGGAGTCTGCTAGGGAGTCATTCCCCCTGCTCCTCCCTGTACTCATGCTCTCCTTCTCTGTCTCAAATAAATCAGTCTTTGAGGAAAACCAAAACCAGAACACTGCTGATGCCTGGATCCCATCCTCTGACATCATTGGTCTGGGGTGCTGCTGGGTCATGGGATTGTTTTCCAGTTTCCCAGGTGATTCTAATATGCCGGCTTATTTTTTTAACTTTAAAGGGGGATACTATAAACTTGCGGGTCCTGTTAAAATGCAGACTCTGATTCAGGGTGTCTGGATGGGGCCCAAGGGTCACATTTCTCACAAGCTGGAGCTGATTCCAAGTACAAGAGCAGAGAGTCCATCCCAAGTGGAAGTCTTACTCGTCAAAGGGATGGCCAGCTGCAGTGGCAGCATCTGGAGCTTGTTAGGCGTGTGGCCTCCTGGGCCCCACCCCGCCCCTCAGGGAGGGATGAGAGCCCAGGTGATTTTTATGCACAGGAAGGTGTGGAAAGCACTGTGAGCCCCTTGCGTATTTAAGGGAGTGCAGGGAGACTGGTCAGGGGATTCAAGGCAGAAGCCTGTTAGCCCCATGGAGGGTTTGGAGATGTTTAGCTGGGACAAGAACGGGAAGGAGGCAGGTAAGCATCCTGACCTTGGAGGGCCACCCCCAGGAAGGGGTGGGGGAGGTGACTGCTGTTCTCTGAGTGCCAAAGGATGGGCTGGTCGTACAGGAGGACTCGTTTCCGTTCATCTAGGTAGACACGGGCTATGCTTCTTGTCTTGTCGATGAGGACACGCTCCCCTGATCAGAGGGATTCAAGCTCTGTAAAGTCAATGACTTGTAAGCTCACTTGTTACCCTGAAATTCGGAGTCTGTCCAGTTGAGGGGGCAAGATTGTCGGGTCACTTGGGGGCGTAGTCAGCTCCTATGGAGCTGAAATGCGACATGTTTTGAACAACAAGTTCACAGTCTTGGATTGAAACTGATAAAAACTAACCTCATGTGGGGAGATGCCCACAAAGGGGAGACCTGTATCTTATGCAAGGTTGTAGGGGAGGATATTTTGGAAGCCCTGAAATCCAGTGGAGGCAACCCCAAACTTCTCAGGCTCCCAAGTTCCCTCCTAGGTCCTGCTGTGATTTGATACGAGGCAATGAGGTGTGGGTCAGGAGACAGGTGGGCTCGGAGGAGCGAGAAAACCAGTGCTGAGGCCGAGAACTGGGGGAGGGTGTTTATCCTGCACCAGCCAGAGGAGAGAGGCTGGGATTCGGGTTTCCTGGTATGGGTCCTTTAGACAGAAATAGTTCTCTGGAAAGGGCAGAGGGGAGCAGTAGCCCCTTTACTCCCTTGTGTGGAAGGACTAGGGTCCAGTTATTTTAACCAGTGTGAGGTCATTGTGAGAACACATGCCTGTGAATTTACAAGAAACCGAAGGACCCCTCACCCCCGCACCAGGGGCGGGGGCTGCTGGGATGAGGAGGTCTGGGCCCTGGGTGGCTCCACAGGTCAGAGTGTGACTTTTTAGATTTTCCTTCTTGGGCTTCCTTCTGTATGACTTTGTTCCCACGTGTGTGTGTCCATCTGTCTGTCTTTTGTGCCTGCTGGCTCCCCAGACTCTTGGTAGTTACCACCATGCTGCAGGTTGTCTGGACAACCGGGTCCAGCGTCCATGGCCTCTTTCCTAGGTCCCCCATAGACCAGATGGAGACCTTGGGCTGGTCACGTCCTTTCATCCTGAGCAGACTTCCCTTCCTATATCAAACACCTGGGAGAACTCTTTCCTGGATCTTTCTAGAAGTGCACAGTTCCCTTAGGCAACGTTGCAATTTCTTTATTGGGTAGAGTGAGACCTTCAGAGAAACCATTGTGCAGGGTTTCCAGGAGCCTGTATGTGTGAGTGCTTAGCCTGGCCGGGCCTCAGGAGCTTTTCTTGCCCCTCTCAGGGAGGCTTGCCCAGGGCTTTCTTCCTGGGCTGTGTTTTGGGGTAACGGCAGTGCACAGAGGCTGTGAGGGGCAGGGGCAGGTGCGGAGCTTCAGACAACCTGAGCCAGCACGTGGAAAGGCGAGCCAGAAGGAAAAGCAGTCAGATGTGCAGCAGCAATGCGCGCTGGTGCGGGGGTGGGGGGGGGGGGGGGGGGGGGGGGAACTGGCCTGGGAGCTTGCCTTGGTTTCCCTGACTGGGGGATCTAAGGGGGAAGGCAAAGGGAAGCCACACCAACTGAGTGACTCCCTACTGTGAAATAAGTAGGTTCCTCCCCTTTATCTCCTCGTTTAATCCTCATAAAATGCTAAATTTAGGAGTGAGAAGCTGACTCACAGAGGAGACCTGGCTGGCCCTAGGTTACTCCCCCGCAGCGAGAGGCAGAGGTGGGAGGTGCTGGGAGCTTCTTCCTCCTCAGGTTGGAGCCCTCCCCTGGGCGGGGAGGGGCACTTCCTGCTCAGGAGCCTTAGGGAACTGCTGGGACACTGGGAACCCGTCCCTTTCAGAACTGACAACAGGCTATTGTTCTCCAGGCCCCTGACCCATTCAGGACTCTCTGGCTTTTATTTTTTTTATTTTTATTTTTTTAGCTGGTTCTTCTATTTCTAGGAAGCCGGTCTTTGCTTTCAGTTACCTTCCAGTTGGTTTTGCTGCTCCTTTGTCTTGGAGGGCTCACCAGGAAGTAACTTTGCTCAAAGTAAAGTGTTCCTAATACCTTTTTGTTTTTTTGACTGAGATGAAAGTTCCCTTGTACCTGTCACTTGCATGTTTTCCAGCCCACAGTTAGTTGGGGTAGCCCTCCTCCTGGGGATGTCCGCCCCCTTCAGCTGAATCAGACCGACCTCGGAGGGCTTCCTTCCTTCACCTCCTCAGGGACCATTCTTGGCCTGGTTCTTCTGTTCGTGCTCTCAGCTCCGCTGACCATTAAATCCCACCAGGGCACATCCCTGCTATTTGCCAGGGATCCCACCACAAACTCTCTAAGAAACCCTATTTATAGGAAACTTCTTGAAGAAGCTACAACTATTTTTCTAAATGGGGGGGAGGGGGAATGATTGTAATGGCCTCTTAGCTGATCTCCAGCAAGTTCGAGCAGGCCTAGTACTTAGGTGATGTCCTTTCTCCCCTCCAAACCCTCCCCTTGGAGGATTTTTCCTCTGAAATATCTACAATGATGTTACAGGTCCTGTGTTTTCTGCCCTGCCCTTTGACCATTTTTTCTCTCCCTTTAGAGCTACTTAGCTCACCTGAGCTTTTTGCTCTCTTCCCCTTAGCTTGTGTGCTGGTCCTCCGAGGCAAGCCTCTCCCTACCTCAGGGCCATTGTACTTACTATTCCCCCAGATAGCCACAGCTTCCTTCTTTCTGGTCCTTACTCAAAAGTGATTTTTCCTCAGAACTTTCCTGGCAATCCCATACATTTTTTCCTCCCTCTGGCACTTCCGACCCCCTTTACTTTCCATTCCCCTTACCCTTCTGATAGACCCCTTATTACCTTTGGCCTCTTCATTTCCACAAGGATCTTAAGTTTCCTGAGGCAGGATAGATTATTTGCTTACTTGCGGAGAATGGTGCCAAATTTAAAAGGTGCTGGAAAATATCTGTCGATATGAGTAAATGAATTACCGGGTCTCCAAGGCCATGCCTTTGGGCCGGTTATGCAACATAAATGTATGAAGCCACTGGAGGAAAAATCAATGGAGGGTGGGGAATTGAGTCCCGGACCTCCAGACCTCCAAAAGGCTTGAACTTGAAAAGAACTGCAATAACATCACAAAAACTATCTTTCTCCCCCCCCCCCCCCCCACTGTCCCCAACCCAAACTCCTCTCTGGGACCAAGATTGGGTGTGCCAGCCTAACAGAGGTCTGGAGTCTGGACTTGTTAGAATTGCTGTCCACAGGTGTCGAGCTTCTGTGGAGAGATGCCATGGTTTTCCTTGAGGGCTCTTCTAAATATTTCTGTGAAACTGTCATTCTGTCTGTTCTAAAGACTTTGTTGAGAGGCACCTGGGTGGCTCGGTTGGTTGAATGTCTGATTCTTGGTTTCAGCTCAGGTCATGATCTCAGAGTCGTGAGATCGAGCCCTGCATTGGGCTCTGTCCTCAATGCGGAGTCTGCTGGTCCTTCTTCCTTCCCCCTTGCCCTTCCCCACCCCCAAATAAGTGAACAATTTTTTAAAAAACCAAACTTGTTGAGACCTCATGCATGTACTGCATACCTGTAGAAATCTTGCTCCTGTCAGGTCTGTGTTTCTCAAGTTTATTTTTTTAAGATTTTATTTGAGAGCGAGCTGGAGAGCACAGAAAGAGAGTAAGAGGGAGAAGCAGACCTCCGCTGAGCAGAGAGCCTGAGGCAGGGCTTTATCCCAGGACCCTGAGATCATGACCTGAGCCAGCCAGGTGCCCCCTGTTTTATTTTTTGAATCAGACCCTAAGATTCATGTTACTCATATTCTGTGCCCCCCCCACCCCCAGTTGAAAGATTTAAAGTTGATTTGTAACCTTATTAAAGGCCTGAGATAAGCATTCCTGATTCCATCTTATGTCCTGTCCTTCCTTTGAGGACGCTTTCTTACTCATTCCTATTTTTTGTTGGATTTTATATACCAGTTCTTCTTAGGATAAGCATGGGTATAAGCAAAGAAATGAACACTAACTTAGGCTTCCCAAAATTAAACACATCTAGAAGAAACAATTGTTTCCATCCCCCCACCCCAGCCCCAACCACCAACCTCCAACTGGAGACTGGGAGAGAAATACATTTGGATCTACCAGGAAGGGAGGGGAAATTAGAGGCTACAGAGGAGGTTTGGAAAGAGGTGCTAAGAGCAGGACAGTGCTCTTCCTAAAGCAAAATGAAATAGCTCTTCAAGAGTTAGATTCCAGGGGCGCCTGGGTGGCTCCTTGGGTTAAAGCCTCTGCCTTCAGCTCAGGTCATGATTTCAGGGTCCTGGGATCGAGCCCCACATCGGGCTCTCTGCTCAGCGGGGAGCCTGCTTCCTCCTCTCTCTGACTGCCTCTTTGCCTATTTGTAATCTGTCAAATAAAATCTTAAAAAAGTTAGATTCCAGGGGCACCTGGGTGGCTCCATGGGTTAAGTGTCTGCCTTTGGCTCAGGTCATGATCTCCGGGTCCTTGGATCGAGCCCCATATTGGGCTCTTTGCTCAGTGGGGAGCCTGCTTTTCCTTCTCCCTGCCTCTCTGCCTACTTGTGATCTCTCTCTGTCAGATAAAATCTTTAAAAAAAAAAAAAAAAAACAAAAACCAAACTTCTATAAAAAAAGAATTAGATTCCATCTCTTATTCTAGAAGATCAGACCTCCAGCAATATACAGAGCCTCCCGCACTGAGCCGGCCTAACAGGCACTATTCCTGGTGTGTTAGAGAAAGTTCAGCTTGTCCTACATGGGTGTCCGAGGTGTCAAAGGGGCCTTTTTCCTGCTCCTGGTGTGCACGTGATGTGGGGGTCCTGCCCCGCAGTGACCAGCTGTACTACCCCCAACAAGACAGTCACTCACTGACTTGTGGCCCTGCCTCTGGGGGGACTTCCTGTTCGTGGTCTGGACAAATACAACCATGTGCTTGAGCCACCAGCTGGGAAGCTCCCAGAAACCGACAGTAGGGATGAGCCCTGGTGGCCTTAGGAGAGGTGATAACTGCTTCTACTCTGACTCCATCTACCCAGGGGATGCCTCCTGTCTTGCAACTTTGAAGATTTACCACACACATGGAGTCCATGTTTAACTTTGCTTGCTTTATTCTAATATCTATTTGACCACTTGTATTGACTTTGTGTGCACTTGTCCCTGAACTTGGCATGACAGCTGGAAGGCCTTTATGACAATTAATGACCACATGACTCATGCCTGCCCATAAATTCTTGTCCGCGTAAGTAAATGATAATCTCTTCTGGCTTGTTCTCTTCCTGCTCTCCTTACACGCACACCCCTCCGATATTAAAAAGCCCCTTCGAGGAGTGGGTAGCCCACCTGATGCGGGGCTGTGCGTGAATGGTCCAGAAAAAACACTCGAGACCCTTTCAGTGCTAGAAAGTTGCTTTCATGAGAGCATGGGGACAGGACCTGTGAGCAGAAAGAGTGAAGAGTCACTGATTATATGCTTTTTAGTTGGGGGTTGGGGATCATGTAATTCTCTAAGGAATTTGGAAGCCAGGCTCTGAGGACCTTGAGGGGCTAGCTGCCGGTAAGGTGATTGACTACTGTCTAAGGAGCCATTAGTCTTGAGACCTTTCAGCTTTGCATCCATGGGCCGTATGTTTGAAAGATCCTGCTGACCTGTGTTGGGGTAGGGGGTGCATTTATGGTTATCAGAAGGAAGTAGCTGTAACCAGAGCAAAGCTATAGTGGTAAAACATTGAAGTCCTTGTGGGAACGGTAGAGTGTTAGAATCTGTATCCCTTCAGATTCCTTGCTGGAGACTAGGAGCCTTAGCAAAGTCTGGCCTTTGTCTCCCCCTCCCCCCCCCACTGTTCCCCTTTCCCCCAACAACTTTGACCCTGAAATCTTGAAGGTTGCTAAGTTTGGGCAGTCTTCTCTTTGTAACTTCTTCCTGCTGAGTAGGGGCATAGAGAGGTCCTTACAGGTCAATGTTGGTCAGTTTAGAACTGCTGGATCTAGAGTTCTAGCTGGATCTAGTCTCCTGGAGTAGGAAGGAGCCTCTGTTGGCTTGAAGGTATGGCAGTGAAGGCATTTGGGCACTGTAGAGACATTGGCGGGTCGGGGGGGTGGGGAACCCAGCAAAACATTGGGTGAATTCTCGAGGTCCCCCAAATATCCTGAGGTTCCTGCACCTGCCAGGAAGTGACCTTCTTTACTCACCTGGTTAGGCTGCTGGAAACTCTGTAAGGAAGGTATCAGGCCAACAGTTCCAAGGGGCTCTATAGGCTCCAGAGTCCGCCTTAATTCCTTAAAGCTGTCTGGTCCTGTCTGAGTCTAAGCACATCTCTCAAAGACCTTCCATTTTTGGCAAAGAAACCAAGGTCTCCAGTAGTATCCTGTTACGAGGAGAACAGACTCTTATTGAACTTAAGCAATAACTGTCCTTGCCATGGAAGGATGAATACTTAGTTTCTGAGTTCAGAGGGTTCAAGTAGGGAGAAAAGTTAAATGTTTCAATTTGTCCACAAAGGAATATTTTACCATATTTGCTGCATATTCTACATATCTTTAGATGAAAGCTTACTTAATCTGGAAGAGCAAATATTAGAAAACCAACCATATTTCGAATCAGAATTAAAAAAAACTCTTTTTCAATTTATTGCGTCCCATGTTGTTCTTACTTTGTCTGAGTGCAGTTTTTCCCACTAGTTCTGGAAAATTTTTATTCAGCTTAGTCTTATGATCTTAAAGCTATCAAATACCTGCATTGTCTGAAGTTCTTCTGAAGAATCTCCTTGAAGACCACACATTTTGCAAGAGCATCAGAACAATAACGAAATGACCGAAGGCTCAAAAAATGGCCACAGTTAAAGATCTGATATAAAAGCTCATTATAATCTAACTGGCAAGGAAATCTGGTTATTTCTGTAGCACGTAAGAGTTCAATAATCAGAATATCAAGTGATGACCTCCTACCAGGGCATATCAAAACTTAAGGAATTTAATGTATTTTCTAGAACAGTTATAGCCTTTACCTATACAATACAAGATAAGTCTTACTTGTTTGACAGTACTTTTCAAGTAGCTTAATTATAAAATAAGCCTAATTAGTCAAGACTTTATTTACAAACCAAGTATCTGAAGTTTGTTAAAACCCTCCAAGTTTAAAAGCACATGCCTGAATAGGATTATAGATCATTGTAAAATCTTAGTTATTTAACCAAGGTGACAATAAGATTCCAAAGGCAAATGGGTTATATAGTTGTTAGCAAAGCCTAGCTCCTTTTTTTTTTTTTTTAACTTAGCTCCTTTAATATTGAAGTTTTTAACTTTTACTTTTTTTGGGGGGGGAGAAAATGAGGGGGAGAAAATGAGGGAGAAAATGAAAATGAGGGGAAGAGGGAGGGGCAGAAGGAGAGGGAGAGAGAATCTTAAGCAGGCCTAGCATAGAGCCTGATATGGGGCTTGATCTTACAACCTGAGCAGAAATCAAGAGTCACTTAACAGACTGAGCCACCCAGGTCGCCTGAAGTTTTAAGTAATTGAAGACCTGATAAAGACAAAACATAGAGATTTAATTAAAAACAATTTTTTTAAAAGACTTTATTTATTTGACAGAGATCACAAGTAGGCAGAGAGGCAGGCAGAGAGAAGGGGGAGAAGCAGGCTCCCTGCTGAACCGAGAGCCTGATGCGGGGCTCCATCCTAGGACCCTGGGATCATGACCTGAGCAGAAGGCAGAGGCTTTAACCCACTGAGCCACCCGGGTGCCCCAAAACATAGAAACTTAAGTTCTCTGGGTGACAAAAGAAAAATACCTTTTACAATTTCTTACCAAGTGCCAATCAACAATCCAAGAAAACTTGGTCTTTTTACCAGAGAGTAAAGCAGAATTTGAATCTCATTACAGTGTACCTTTAAAATCCACTTATTTCACCCTTAGTCCTGACTGTGATGTGTCCCGGTTGGTTGGAGGGGGGGGGGGCAAGCGAATGTGGGGAGCTCTGATCAGGTCAGGCTAACAGCCTGGGTGGTAAAAGCATTCACCCAAGGCAGAACAAACAGGAGAAGCTGACTACACCTCAGAGAAGCAACGGGCAGGACAGCAAAGGAGAACATGCCTGTGGGGAGGCAGTGGTGAGGGGCCACAGTTGAAGGGCAGGGGGAGGTGGTATGGGGATGTATGGAATTCCCCCTCCCCCGCTTTTTCAGTGGGGGGGGGCAATCTTTGGCACTGTGCCTGGTTGTGATTGGTCTATTAGGTCCTACAGCTATTTCCAGGTGGGTCGCTTAATGAGCCTGTTTGCATTCAGCTCAGTCTTTGTGGGCCCTTTTGCCTCGCTCTACACAGACCACATATAGTTCTTTAGAATTCTGCATTCAGATTTTGTCCTAAGCCTTTATTTATTTATTTATTTTCCCGCTTAACAACCAGTCTCATCTTAGGACAGAATTTACTTTTTCCAAAAAAAAAAAAAAAAAAAGTACTTTTTCCCTGCTCAACAAAGTATATTCCCATTCCTTAGGTCTTATTAAAAACACATCTTGTATACAGAGTTGTTTTTATTTCCATCAGTCTTAATTACATTTATTAGAAATTTAAATCTTAGTTTTTCCAGGAGACTAAGATTTTTAGTAGTGATTGTGAACGGTTATATCAGAATTCTTTAGATTGCAAATTCCTAAACTTTATAATTTCTAAAAACAGGTTTTTCCTTAGTATAGTCTTTTGACAAACCATAAAGCATGTTTACCAACAGACCCCAGTATCTGCTTCTCTGCAGTGGCAAGCCCAAAGCAGATAAATCTTACATTAAGATTTTACATTAAGATCTTACATTAAGTAATTCATATCTTTTCTCATTAGGCAAAGACTTAGATACCCAATGAATTCCATCCAACCCATCATCCAAGTAAAACTTCAAACTTTCAGGCCACCAAAGATTTTGACAGCTACTTTTACAGTTACCTGTGAAAATTTGAGACCAAATTAACCATCACTTTAAGCCATCTTGTGTTAACAAATTGCAAGAACTAACATGAGCTCCTTTGACTTTTAGTAAACCTTGGTAGAATAAAAGTTTTATAGTTAAGATAGGCCTTTGGAGTTGTTAACATTAAGTCAACAAACTCCTTCATTTTCATATAGAATATATTGCACCTGTGCCACTCAAAGTCCATTTTGACCTGGGGCACCAATGGGGAGATCTGAAGTGGGCAGTTCAGGTCCAGGAAGGGGGTGTTTTTTGCTCCTTGATAGTGAGGAGCAGGAGCTGATGGGGCTGGAGACACCAAGGATGGCCTAGGAGATCATCATGCAAGCTGCACACAAGGTGGCACAGAATCTGGAGGAGCGAGGTGAAGGCAGGGGAGGGGAGGTGCCGCCAGCAAGGATGGAGGCCGATGGAGGCCAGACCAAGGGCTCCTGGTCCTAAGGCTTCTCAGCTTGGACGGATGAGCGGACACACATTCTTTTTCCAGCAGCAACAACAACAAATCGGCAATCCATGTCAGGCTGAGGAAACTGGGAACTTCCCCAAAGCAAAAGTTTTGGCAGCCCCTTGGGAAAAATCCTTAAAGTCCCTATCCTGAGGTAGACTAACCATAGACAACTGGCTCTAATCGTCATAACCATTAAGCTGGGAAATACACAAGGGGAAGATCCCACCAAGAACAAAAGTAACCTGGGTCAGGACATCTGGGTGGCTCAGTCGGTTAAGTTTCTGCCTTCAGTTCAGGTGATGATCCCAGGGTCCTGGGATCGAGTCCCACATCGGGCTCCTTGCTCAGTAGGAAGCCTGCTTCTCCCCCAGCGTGTACTCACTTGCTCTCTGACAAATAAATAAAATCTTTAATTTAAAAAAAAAAAGCAACCTGGGTCTGTGAGGAGGCCCATTTAGGTAATCCTCAACCAGTATGTTGGGAGGAGTTCATTAACCTGGTTAATGGCCAAACATACTCAGCAAGAGGCCTGTACTTCAAATCCTGCTTTAGGGCCGTGAAGCCTGGGCATAGGGTGCCTCGGTCCATTTGCCCTGTTTCCTGCAGAAGAACTCGAACTGCTATATTGAAGCTTAATGCTCCATTAGGGGGCCATTTTTCCTCCTCTCCTAAGGAATACTGAGGCCATGCAGTGTTACAGAAGAAAATGAGTCCTCTTTTTTTCCCTTAAATCTGGCCATCTGAATTGTTCCCAGTGGGTCAAAAGGCATCCCAAAGGACAATCGTTGGGAGCTGAAGAAAATGCCCCCTGCCCCAGCCTTAGCCCTGCCTCCTAGGTGGTACCCACACAGTTTAGGTCAGGGATGCCTAGTTTCGAAGCAACTGAAGGCTGAGAAGGACCGGCTGATTTTAACCCATGGAAAATATTAGGGAAGTTTTACAAGGGGAAATTACTGTTGTAACTCAAGTAATCAAGAGGGTACACTGATGAGAAGGTAAAGCTAGAAATCCACCATGGTCTAAACATTCCAACACATGTAGTCTTTACAGCCAGCTTCCCTAGGAGTTGGTCCCTTGTTGGATGTTAATTCAATCAGGCATTGGTGTTTTGTTTTTGTTTTTAAGATTTTATTTGTTTATTTGACAGAGATCACAAGTAGACAGAGAGGCAGGCAGAGAGAGGGAGAAGCAGGCTCACCGCTGAGCAGAGAGCTGGATGCGGGGCTGGATCCCAGGACCCTGAGACCATGACCTGAGCCGAAGGCAGAGGCTTAACCCACTGACCCACCCAGAAACCCCAATCAGGCATTGGTTTGAGCTTGCTCTGAGCAGAGACCTCACAGCCAGAAGCGGCCAGACCAGGGATGAGGAGGGGATCTCACACAGGAGTCTTGGTGACTGGCAGCTGTCTTATTACATGGTTGTCCGGTGCCCAAGAAAGGCCAATTTTTATAAGAATAGGAATAGAGAATGCATCAAGTTTGTAGGTCTCCTTACCATCACAGCCAGTGTACTAGCTTCTAGACCTAAGGCAGGCTTTTATTCCTCCCCATAGACTAGCCACCAGCTAGAGGATTGCCACCCAAGCTATTGACACGAAGGTGTTCTAATAAGACTGCACTTGAAAAGCCCCTGGAACGAAAGTAAATGGAGAGAAGGAGGGGGGTGTAATTTACAAAGTTTGTACCGAGGTTCAAAGATGGGAACACCGGCTCCATGTTGGACACCAAAATGGTGTGGGGCCATGAGAGAATTATCAAGAAAGAATTCTTGAGATCTTTTAGGTGCAAAAAGGTGCTTTATTTTAGCTTGGGAATGGGACCTGTGGGCAGAAAGTGCTGCCCTGGGATTGTGAGGAGTGATGGATTTTAAGAGATTTGGAAGCAAGACTTCCAGGACCTTGAGGGGCTAGGTGCTGTTAAGCTACTGGTGGCCCACATGTTTGAAAGAGGATTGCTAACGTATATCTTGGGTGGGGGTATTTACGGTTGTCACAGGCAAGTAACATTAACCAGAAAAGAGCTATTAAATGGTAAAACATTAAAAGAAGTCCTTGTGGGAGTGTTAGAATCTGTATGCCTCAGGAATCCTTGGAGACCACAAGCCACGTCAAAGTGGGGCCTTGGTTCCTCTTTATGCCATCATACCTATCTACCTTTTCTTTGGGCAGGTACCTAAATAAACTCCTTCAACTCTATATTCTAGCTCCCTGGGACCAGAATCCAGTACATATTTATCCAGCACCTTCTATGTGCCACATACTATTGTAGGTTCTGGGGATACAGTAGTGAGCCAAAATGAACTCTCCTTGCTCCCACGGAGCAAATGGTGCAGTCGGGAGAGACAATAAATGCAGTCTGTGTTGAAAAGGACGATGGAGGTAAATCAGGAGAGGGGAGGAGGTGGTGTGTGTGTGGGTGGGTGGGTGTGGTTGTAACCTGAAAGTGGGTGACCAGCAAAGGTTCCCCGAGAAGAGGAAAAAAATGAAACAAGATGAAACTAGAGAGGGAGACAAACCATAAGAGACTGTTAATCTTAGGAAACAAACTGAGGGTTGCTGGAGGGGAGGGGAGTGGGGGGATGGGGTAACTGGGTGATGGACATTGGGGAGGGTATGCGTTACAATGAGCACTAGGTATTCTATAAGAATGATGAATCACACGGGTGCCTGGGTGGCTCAGTGGGTTAAGCCGCTGCCTTCGGCTCAGGTCATGATCTCAGGGTCCTGGGATCGAGTCCCGCATCGGGCTCTCTGCTCAGCAGGGAGCCTGCTTCCCTCTCTCTCTCTCTGCCTGCCTCTCTGTCTACTTGTGATCTCTCTCTGTCAAATCAATAAATAAAAAAATCTTTAAAAAAAAAATCCTATAAAAAGAATGATGAATCACAGACCCATACCCCTGAAACAATAATATATGTTAATTAATTGAATTTAAATTAAAAAAAAGGTGATGTTTGAGTAATAAAGCAGAGAGCCATGCCGAGAGGCAAGGATGAGGCTCAGGGCATGATACGGACCAGTACAAAGGCCGTGGGGGAGGGAGATGTGGGTGTCCCAGGAACGGCTAAGAGACCCATGGCTCCCAAGAGGGGCAAAGAAATGTGCTGAGAGCTATTGGGGGAGGCAGGTTATGTGAGGCCTTATTGGGCCTTGTAAGGGATTTGGCATTGGCTGAGTTGGCACCTGTTAGGTCATGAGCAGAGGAGTGACCTACCTGTTTTATGTTCCCTGTAACTGCTGTATGGAGAATAGCCAGGATCAAAGCCAGAAGCAGGGAGCCCCATTAGAAGGCGCCGTGGCCTGAAGGTGGTCATGTAGAGAGGTCAGGCAAGCTGTCTGTGACCTTCAGGGCACTCTTGGATGGAGGCTGGTCTTCTGTTTCAAACCATCTAATGGTGAAAGTTCTAAATTGCGTGGCTCTCATTTAATTTTAAAGATTTTTTTTTTTTTTAAATTTGAGAGCGAGAGAGCAAGAGAGAGCATGAGAGTGGAGGTCAGAAGGAGAAGCAGACTCCCCATGGAGCTGGGAGCCTGATGAGAGACTTGATCCCGAGATTCGAGGATCATGACCTGAGCCATAAAATCTATAAAAAAATAAAAAAAAAAAAAAAAAAAAAAAAGGAATAGATTTCAATAAATGGATGTTTGGTTCTATTTGTAATGATGAAAGTACTGTTGGTGAATTGTGTTATATTCTGTAGCAGTGTCTTACTTATACAGACTGGCTTTTGTGGTTTTTTTTTAAGATTTTATTTATTTGACAGACAGAGATCACAAGTAGGCAGAGAGAGGAGAAGCAGGTTCCCTGCTGAGCAAAGAGCCCGATGTGGGGCTCCATCCCAGGACCCTGAGATTATGACCTGAGCCGAAGGCAGAGGCTTAACCCAGTGAGCCACCCAAGTGCCCCTGGGTTTGTTTTTTTTTTTTGTTTTGTTTTTTTTGATGGCTTTATTTTCAACTCACTCATGACATAGATATAGATACCATTATCCATTTTACTTTAAGCAAAGTAATGCACAAGATAACCTAGAAATCAGACAGAACCAAATGGTATGAAAGTGAGAGACAAGACTCCTTGCTCCTCTCTGCCTTGTCTCTGAGTCCATGGATAAGGTCTCTAGCACATAAGACCATGGAACTTCTCTCCTCCACCCAAGCAGGGTCAGCACAACATGTTTTGCTCTGTATTTCTTTGCTTCCTGATTGATTCTTGGTGCCTTTGCCATACTCCTACATGGGATATATCCCCCTTCTTTTTATTGTCTCCACAGAATTCCAAGCTATGGATGTATCTTATTTAATAAATTATTTAAAATTTATTAAAATTATTAAAAATTATTTTAAAACATTTTAAAATAATCTCTACACCCAGCATGGCGCTTGGACTCACAAACCCCAGGAGTCTCACCCTCCACTGACTGAGCCAGCCAGGCACTCCTAGATGTACCCTATTTTAAATAAATTCAAATTTATATTTAATATTAATATATTAATATAGCATACATTATAATATATAATATAACAAATATATTAATATTTAATATGTTTAATAAGTAAATTTAAATTCATATTGTTTATATTTACATTTAATTTAAATTTAAAATTTGAATAAATTTAAAATTTAAATCCATTTTAAATAAGATCTGAATCTTGGGAGATAGAGTTAGTGTCATTTTCTCATTTCATGAGAAAACTCCAGTTCCCAGAGACTAGCCCTGTGTTATGCAAGCAAGGATAAGTACTGGGTCTAGGTTTTTTGACCCCTTTCTTCCTTCTACTTTAACCAAGAGCATTAGGAGTGAGAGGAACAAAAACAAGTTCACTTGTTCCCAATATAGTGCAGGATGGGCTCTCAGACTATCAAGGAGCCACATGGGGAAATCTGTGGCCTCTCCTGAGGGCCATCCTCCCATTCCTGTCAGTAATTAATCTGCTTTTTATCTTATCTACTTGCTAAGTTTCTTACAGGAAAAACTCTTACATCAGGGGAGCAGTTAAGCTGTAAGGTTGGAGATCCCTTAGAGTGACTGCAGTAGTCACAGTCCTGAGCCACTTCCCATTTGAATTTCTTTTCTTTTTTTTTTTTTAGGATTTTTATTTATTTATTTGACAGAGAGATCACAAGTAGGCAGAGACGCAGACACAGAGAGAGAGAGAGAAGCAGGCTTCCTGCTGAGCAGAGAGCCCAATGTGGGGCTCGATCCCAGGATCCTGAGATGACCTGAGCCGAAAGGCTTATCTTCCTGAGCCACCCAGGGACAACCCCCCCTTCCCCCGGCCCCATTTGAATGTCTATTTGTCCTTTCCTCGGTAGGGTAAGAGGTGCTGGCCAGGACGGCCTACCTTAGCAAAAGTGAAGGGCACACCTGGCAAAGAGGTTCTTCCCTCTTCATATACGTTTTGTATTTTCAAAATTGGGTCCTAACTTTCTGATTGTAAAAATTGTGTTCATTATAACACATATTTATGTACACTACATGTGTATATAAAATAAATTTTTCCATGTAATTCTTTTAATGCAGTGACATACCACTAACCACATACGTCTGTCTTTCCAGGCGTTTCAGTGTGTCTATGTGTGAAAATATGTGAGTGTTTCTTATAAAGATGAATTATTAGGGCACCTGGGTGGCTTGTTAGTTAAGTGACTGCCTTTGGCTCAGGTCATGATCCCAGAGTCCTGGGATCGAGTCCCGCATTGGGCTCCCAGCTCCATGGGGAGTCTGCTTCTCCCTCTGACCTCCGCTCTCATGCTTTCTCTCTCTCTCTCTCTTTCTCTCTCTCAAATAAATAAATGAAATCTTTAAAAAAAAAAAAAAAGATGAATTGTTAGTCCTATTCTCCTACACCTGTCTTCACTGACCACATGTCATGGCTGTTTTTCCAGGCTGTCTTCCTCTATGCTCTGCTTCATTTTTTAAACTCCAGATTACTGTTAAAATGTTCTCATGACTTCCTAGTCTGTTATAGTCTGGAAGTACCATAATGTATTCATGGCTATTTTAATTTTTTACTCTTTTAAAATAGAATCCTGGGGCACCTGGGTGGCTCAGTGGTTAAGCCTCTGCCTTCAGCTCAGGTCATGATCCCAGCATCCTGGGATCGAGTCCCACATCGGGCTCTCTGCTCAGCAGGGAGCCTGCTTCCTCCTCTCTCTCTGCCTGCCTCTGCCTACTTGTGATCTCTGTCTGTCAAATAAATAAAATCTTTAAAAAAATAAAATAGAATCCTAATGAAGATACATGCATGCATTTTAGGTGCTCGATTTTTAAATTCCTCACAGCAGGAGAAACAGACCAATCTTTCAGGCTAGAAGTCAAGGGAGCCGATCTTCCTTTCCTGCTCTGCTATCTTAGCTGTGGCCTTGCTCTGTCATGGGATAGTAGGCCATTCCCTTTACTGCTCTGGAATTTTTACCCAATTGCACAAAAAAACTTTAAAGGTGTCCATAATAGAGCCCTTGTTACATGGATGGGATCTGATCCCAGACCACCATGATGACTGAACAAGACATGTGCCTAGTCTCCAAAAGCATTCTTTTTTTAAAAAATTTTTATAAACATATGATGTATTATTAGCCCCAGGGGTACAGGTCTGTGAATCGCCAGGTGTACGCACTTCACAGCACTCACCATAGCACATACCCTCCCCAATGTCCATGACCCCACCATGCTCTCCCTACCCTCCCCACCCCCCTCAGTTTCTTTTGTGACATTAAGAGTTTCTTAAGGTTTGTCTCCCTCCCGATCCCATCTTGTTTCATTTATTCTTTTCCTACCCCTTGAGCCCCACACTTTGCATCTCCACTTCCTCATATCAGGGAGATCATATGATAGTTGTCTTTCTCCGATTGGCTTATTTCGCTAAGCATGATACCCTTTAGTTCCATCCACGTCGTCGCAAATGGCAAGATTTCATTTCTTTTGATGGCTGCATAGTATTCCATTGTGTATATATACCACATCTTCTTTATCCATTCGTCTGTTGATGGACATCTAGGTTCTTTCCATAGTTTGGCTATTGTAGACATTGCTGCTATAAACATTCGGGTGCACGTGCCCCTACGGATCACTATGTTTGTATCTTTAGGGTAGATACCCAGTAGTGCAATTGCTGGGTCATAGGGTAGTTCTATTTTCAACATTTTGAGGAACCTCCATGCTGTTTTCCAGAGTGGTTGCACCAGCTTGCATTCCCACCAACAGTGTAGGAGGGTTCCCCTTTCTCCGCATCCTCGCCAGCATCTGTCATTTCCTGACTTGTTAATTTTAGCCATTCTGACTGGTGGGAGGTGGTATCTCATTGTGGTTTTGATTTGTATTTCCCTGATGCCGAGAGATGTGGAGCATTTTTTCATGTGTCTGTTGGCCATTTGGATGTCTTCTTTGCAGAAATGTCTGTTCATGTCCTCTGCCCATTTTTGATTGGATTATTTGTTCTTTGGGTGTTGAGTTTGCTAAGCTCTTTATAGATTTTGGATACTAGCCCTTTATCTGATATGTTGTTTGAAAATATCTTTTCCCATTCTGTCAGTTGTCTTTTGGTTTTGTTAACTGTTTCCTTTGCTGGGCAAAAGCTTTTGATCTTGATGAAGTCCCAATAGTTCATTTTTGCCCTTGCTTCCCTTGCCTTTGGCGATGTTCCTAGGAAGATGTTGCTGCGACTGAGGTCAAAGAGGTTACTGCCTCAAGGATTTTGATGGATTCCTTTCTCCCGTTGACATCCTTCATCGATTTTGAGTCTATTTTCCTGTGTGGTATAAGGAAATGGTCCAATTTCATTTTTCTGCATGTGGCTGTCCAATTTTCCCAACACCATTTGTTGAAGAGGCTATCTTTTTTCCATTGGACATTCTTTCCTGCTTTGTCGAAGATTAGTTGACCATAGAGTTGAGGGTCTATTTCTGGGCTCTCTATTCTGTTCCATTGATTTGTGTCTGTTTTTGTGCCAGTACCAAACTATCTTGATGATGACAGCTTTGTAATAGAGCTTGAAGTCCGGAATTGTGATGCCATCAACTTTGGCTTTCATTTTCAATATTCCTTTGGCTATTCACAGTCTTTTCTGGTTCCATATAAATATTAGGATTATTTGTTCCATTTCTTTGGAAAAGAAAAAGGGTGGGATTTTGATAGGGCTTGCATTAAATGTGTAGATTGCTTTAGGTAGCATAGACATTTTCACAATATTTGTTCTTCCAATTCACGAGCATGGAACATTTTTCCATTTCTTTTTTTTTTTTAATTTTTTTTTAAGGATTTTATTTATTTATTTGACAGACAGAGATCACGAGTAGGCAGAGAGGCAGGCAG
This sequence comes from Lontra canadensis, assembly GCF_010015895.1. Lineage (NCBI taxonomy): Eukaryota > Metazoa > Chordata > Mammalia > Carnivora > Mustelidae > Lontra > Lontra canadensis. Next base: position 9,034,621 of record NW_022631022.1, on the reverse strand, counting down.
AGAGCGAGGAAGGGAAGCAGGCCCCCTGCTGAGCAGAGAGCCCATGTGGGGCTTGATCCCAGGACCCTGAGATCATGGCCTGAGCTGAAGGCAGAGGCTTTAACCCACTGAGCCACCCAGGCGCCCCCATTTTTCCATTTTTTTTGTGTCTTCCCCAATTTCTTTCATGAGTACTTTATAGTTTTCTGAGTATAGATTCTTTGCCTCTTTGGTTAGGTTTATTCCTAGGTATCTTATGGTTTTGGGTGCAATTGTGAAGGGGATGGACTTTCTTTAATTTCTCTTTCTTCTGTCTTGTTGTTGGTGTAAAGAAATGCAACTGATTTCTGTGCATTGATTTTATATCCTGACACTTTATTGAATTCCTGTACAAGTTCTAGCAGATTTGGAGTGGAGTCTTTTGGGTTTTCCACATATAGTATCCTATTATCTGCAAAGAGTGATAGTTTGACTACTACTTTGCTGATTTGGATGCCTTTAATTTCTTTTTGTTGTCTGATTGCTGAGGCTAGGACTTCTAGTACTATGTTGACTAACAGTGGTGATAATGGACATTCCTGCCGTGTTCCTGACCTTAGCGGAAAAGCTCTCAATTTTTCTCCATTGAGAATGATATTTGCGGTGGGTTTTTCATAGATGGCTTTGATAATATTGAGGTATGTGCCCTCTATCCCTACACTTTAAAGAGTTTTTATCAGGAAGGGATGCTGTACTTTGCTTTTTCAGCTGTCCAATGCTTTTTCAGCATCTATTGAGAGTATCATATGGTTCTTGTTCTTTCTTTTATTAATGTGTTGTATCACATTGATTTGCGGATGTTGAACCAACCTTGCAGTCCTGGAATAAATCCCACTTGGTCGTGGTGAATAATCCTTTTAACGTACTGTTGGATCCTATTGGCTAGTATTTTGGTGAGAATTTTTGCATCTGTGTTCCTCAAGAATATTGGTCTGTAATTCTCTTTTTGGATGGGATTTTTGTCTAGTTTTGGGATCAAGGTGATGACGGCCTCATAAAATGAGTTTGGAAGTTTTCCTTCCATTTCTATTTTTTGGAACAGTTTCAGGAGAATAGGAATTAATTATTCTTTAAATGTTTGGTAGAATTTCCCCGGGAAGCTGACTGGCCCTGGGCTTTTGTTTGTTTGGAGATTTTTGGTGACTGTTTCAATCTCCTTACTGGTTATGGGTCTGTTCAGGTTTTCTATTTCTTCCTGGTTCAGTTGTGGTAGTTGATGTGTCTCTAGGAATGCATCCATTTCTTCCAGATTGTCAAATTTGTTGGCGTAGAGTTGCTCATAATATGTTCTTATAATTGTTTGTATTTCTTTGGTGTTGATTGTGATCTCTCCTCTTTCATTCATGATTTTATTTATTTGGGTCCTTTCTCTTTTCTTTTTGATAAGTCTGGCCAGGGTTTATCAATCTTATTAATTCTTTCAAAGAACCATCTCCTGGGCGCCTGGGTGGCTCAGTTGGTTGAGCAACTGCCTTCAGCTCAGGTCATGATCCCGGACTTCCAGGATCGAGTCCCGCATTGGGCTCCCAGCTCCTTGGGGAGTCTGCTTCTCCCTCTGACCTCCTCTCTCATGTTCTCTCTCACTCATTCTCCCTCAAATAAGTAAATAAAATCTTAAAAAAAAAAAAAAAAAAAGAACCATCTCCTAGTTTTGTTGATTCGTTCTGTTGTTTTTCTGGTTTCTATTTCATTGATTTCTGCTCTGATCTTTATTTCTCTTCTCCTGCTGGGTTTAGGCTTTTTTTGTTTTTGTTTCTCCAGCTCCTTTAGGTGTAGGGTTAGGTTGTGTATTTTAGACCTTTCTTATTTCTTGAGAAAGGTTTGTATTGTTACATATTTTCCTCTCAGGACTGCCTTTGCTGTGTCCCACAGATTATGAGCCCTTGTGTTTTCATTATCATTTGTTTCCATGAATTTTTTCAATTCTTCTTTAATTTCCTGGTTGACCCATTCATTCTTTAGAAGGATGCTGTTTGGTCTCCATGTATTTGGGTTCTTTCCAAATTTCTTCTTGTGATTGAGTTCTAGCTTCAGAGCATTGTGGTTTGAAAATATACAGGGAATGATCCCAATCTTTTGGTACTGGTTGAGACCTGATTTATAACCCAGGATGTGATCTATTCTGGAGAATGTTCCATGTGCACTAGAGAAGAATGTGTATTCTGTTGTTTTGGGATAGAATGCTCTGAATATATCTGTGATGTCCATCTGGTTCAGTGTGTCATTTAAGGCCTTTATTTCCTTGTTGATCTTTTGCTTGGATGATCTGTCCATTCAGTGAGGGGAGTGTTAAAGTCCCCTACTATTATTGTATTATTGTTGATGTGTTTCTTTGATTTTGTTATTAATTGGTTTATATAGTTGGCTGCTTTCACGTTAGGGGCATAGATACTTAAAATTGTTAGATCTTCCTGTTGGACAGACCCTTTGAGTATGATATAATGTCCTTCCTCATCTCTTATTATAGTGTTTGGCTTAAAATCTAATAGATCTGATATAATGATTGCCACCCCAGCTTTCTTCTGATGTCCATTAGCATGGTAAATTGTTTTCCATCCCCTCACTTTAAATCTGGAAGTGTCTTCAGGTCTAGAATGAGTTTCTTGTAGGCAGTATATTGATGGGTTTTGTTTTTTTATCCATTGTGATACCCTGTGTCTTTTGATTGGGGCACTTAGCCCATTTACATTCAGGGTAACTATTGAGAGATATGAATTTAGTGCCATTGTATTGCCTGTAAGGTGACTGTTACTGTATATTGTCTCTGTTCCTTTCTGATCTACTACTTTTAGGGTCTCTCTTTGCTTAGAGGACCCCTTTCAATATTTCCTGTAGAGCTGGTTTGGTGTTTGCAAATCTTTCAGTTTTTGTTTGTCCTGGAAGCTTTTTATCTCTCCTTCTATTTTCAGTGATAGCCTAGCTGGATTCAGTGTTCTTGGCTGCATGTTTTTCTCGTTTAGTGCTCTGAATATATCATGCCAGGTCTTTCTGGCCTACCAGGTCTCTGTGGATAAGTCCGCTGCCAATCTAATATTTTTACCATTGTATGTTCCAGACTTCTTGTCCTGGGCTGCTTTCAGGATTTTCTTTGTCGCTAAGATTTGTAAATTTTACTATCAGATGATGGGGTGTGGACCTATGGGGGTTCTCTGCACCTCCTGGATTTTGATGCTTGTTCCCATTGCCATATTAGGGAAATTCTCTACAATAATTCTCTCTAATATACCTTCTGGTCCCCTCTCTCTTTCTTCTTCTTCTGGAATCCCAATTATTCTAATGTTGTTTTGTCTTATGGTATCACTTATCTCTTGAATTCTCTCCTTGTGGTCCAGTAGATGTTTGTCTCTCTTTTGCTCAGCTCCTTTATTCTCTGTCATTTAGTCTTCTATGTCACTAATTCTTTCTTCTGCCTCATTGATCCTAGCAGTAAGAGCCTACATTTTTTATTGCACCTCATTAATAGCTTTTTTGATTTCAACTTGGTTAGATTTTATTTCTTTTATTTCTCCAGAAAGGGCTTTTATTTCTCCAGACAAGATTTCTCTAATATCTTTCATACCATTTTTGAGCCTGGCTAGAACCTTGAGAATAGTCATCCTGAACTCTAGATCTGACATAATACCAATGTCCATATTGATTACATCCCTAGCCTTTGGTACTGCCTCTTGTGTGTGGTTCTTTTTTTTTTTTTTTTTTTGTGGTGAGTTTTTCGGCCTTGTCATTTTGTCCAGATAAGAATATATGAAGGAGCAAATAAAATACTAAAAGAGTGGCAAAGACCCCAGTAAAGTGTGCTTTAACCAAATCAGAAGAGACCCTATCGTGGGGGGGGGCGGGGGCGGCAGAGAAAGTGGGTAAAAAGTTCAGGAAAAAAAAAATTAAAAAAAGAAAACAAAGAAAAAATAGGAAAAAGAAAAAAATATATATAATTAGACTGGTGACTAGAACAGGGTCACCCACTTAATTTTGGGAGTATTTTGGGCTCTTAGAAGAAACTACCTCCCAAAATTTTGCAGAATGAAAAACATATATAAGGGTAAACACAATGAGGGGATGGAATAGGACTATAAAGATGAAAAAAAAATTATTATTATTTTTTTATTTCTAAAAAGGAGTTGATAAGGTAAGTTCATTGGGAGAATAAAGAAAAAGAAAGTGGAGAGAATTAGCTCGGGCTGGAGACCAGAACAAGCCCGGTTGCTAGATTTAGGGTGTATTTTGATCTATTAGAAGAAGTTGTACCCCAAATTTTTTAGAAGAAAAAACCCTATGTGTATACAGAAAATAAAGTTAGATACAATGAAGGATAAAATATGACTATAATAATGAAGGTTCAAAAAAGATTTTTTGTTTTATGAAAGGTATTGTTAAGATAAACTAGTTAAAAAACGTTAAAAGAGGAAAGGGTAAAAGTTAAAAAAATTTAGTAGAAGAGGAAAAATAAAATAAAAAAAGATTAATTAACTTTGCAAGACTAAAGATTCATGGGCAGAAAGCCATGAATTCCATGCTTTGCTTTCTCCTCCTCTGGAATTCCACTGTTCTTCTTAGTAAGTGAACTTGGTCTTGCCTGGAGTTCTTGTTGATCTTCTGGGGGAGGCGCCTGTTGTAGTGATTCTCAAGTGTCTTTGCCCCAGGCAGACTTTTACTGCCTTTACCAGGGGCCAGGCTAAGTAATCCGCTCGGGTTAGGCTCGCTTTTGGGAGCTTTTGTTCCCTAAATGCTTTCTGTAGAGTTCCAGAGGACGGGAATGAAAATGGCGGCCTCCCAATCTCTGACCCGGGAGAGCCAAGAGCTCGGGACCCCACTCCTCTGTGCACCCTCAGAGAAAAGCGCTCAGTCACTCCCATCTCCCTGGCCTCTGGCTGTACTCCAAGCTCACCCAGCCTGTGACCAAGAGTCTCTATCTCTGGCACACAGCTCTGCCTGGAGTCTCCGAACCCTGTAAATCCCTGAGCTCTTCCGGGGGGGTCTCCCCAGATCTTGTGGGGACCCACTCACTGAGCAGTGGCCTGTGTCATGGATTATGGTTCAAGGTAACCCCTAGTTGAGAGCTCACTCCTCAGTTTTCTCTATAGCCAGCTTCCCTGGTCTAATACCTGTGAGCTCTGCGACACTCAAACATCCCTGATCCTTCTGTGGCCCCATGGGACCTGGGGCCATGTTTTCCCTGCATGGGCTTCACCCCGGTATAGCCTCTGGAGCGATGTCCCTTTTAAAAGTCCTGATTTTGTGCTCCGTTGCTCTGCCACTTGCCAGGAACTGCCCCCTCCCCACGCTGTACATCTTCCCATAGCTTTGGAGTCACTTCTCTGCCGGACCTACCTTTCAGAAAGTGGTCAATTTTCTGTTTCTAGAATTGTTGCTCTTCTCTTCAATCTCCTGTTGGATTTGTAGGTGTTCGGAATGGTTTGATAAGCTATCTAGCTGATCTGCTACCTGATGTCTCAGCCTGCTACTTCTCTGCCATCTTGACTCCTCCCCCTCCAAAAGCATTCTAATCCTGGAGACATGGCCCACGCAAGTGGGGTCCCCCCCCCACCATCTTCCCACCTCAAAGACCAGGTCTTTTTTTTTTTTTTTTTAAATATTTATTTATTGAAAGAAATTTTATTTATTGATGGAAAGAGAATGTTAGAGCACACACAAGAGGGAGAGGGAGAAGCAGGTTTCCTACTGATCAGGGAGCCCAATGTGGGTCTCAATCCCAGGATCCTGAGATCATGACCTGAGCCAAAGGCAGACGCTTAATTGACTGAGCCACCCAGGTGCCCCCAAAGACCAGGTCTTAATGGGAAAGGATGGCAATTCAGGAATGGCATTAATGCATGGAGGTGGGAAAATGGCAAGGGTATTTGGGGATGGTGAGGAGCACAGTGGGCTAAGAAGTTCAGGTGAGTTAGTGATGAAATCAGAAAGGCAGTTTGGTAGGATCTTGAATGTGTCAAGAAAAGGAACGTGGACTTGATCCAAAGCCAGTGAGAAGCCCCGGAAGAAGAGGGTGGGGTTGGGAATTCCTGTAACCAGTGTGCCCGTTCTGTGACCTGTGGTTTGTGCAGTAAATAAAAGGGGTGGGGAGGCAGGGGGAGGCCCAGAAGGAGGATATTTGCATTGACAGAAAATGCTGGAATATAATTACAGGAAAGGCATGTTGAGTCCATTCGGCCAACACCTTTGGTTTGATAAACTAATCTGCAGGAAAGAACGACCGTGCTCCAAGATGGCAGTTGATGACACTCACTGCTGTGGACACAAGCCTGGGCTGCGCGATAGTGAGACTCTAGCCTCACTGTCCTGTCAGCTTTGTCTCTGCCTCTCTGGGTCTCTGCCTCGCTCTCTCTCAAATTTAAAAAAAAAAAAAAGAGGTGGGGGGGCAACCCAAGGGAAAGAGCCACAGTACCTATCACCGAGTAAGGGTAAAGGGCTAATGTCCCAATATGGAAAGAACTAGAAACTGAAAAGAAAACAAACTCGAGAGATGGGCGAACAAACAGTTCACAGAAAGGAAACAAAAATGGCCCTTAACCATAGGGGAAGTTGGGGCTCAACTTTACACATAACACTATGCTGAGGTGACCAATTGGCCCAAAATGCCAGGTTGAACACCTGTTGGCAAGGCTGTCTGGAAATAGGCATTTTCATACATGGCTGGTGGAAGTGTGCATTGGTTCCGTATTGAGGATCCCAAGGTTACAAATGCACATACTTTGTTACAGCTGTTCAATTCTGGGGCTTCATCCTACAGCATCTGTGTGCTTGTAGGAGATTATGTACATACAAAGTTATTCACTGTAACATTTTTTTAATAGTGAAAGATTAGAAACAACCTGAATGTCCCTCAGTAGAGGATTAGCCATGGTGCATAGATACAGTGGAAAACTATGCAGTTGTAGAGTTTTATGGAAAGACGAACTTGGAACTAAAAGAGAAAATTTGACAAATATGCAGGTGGAGAACAGCCATAGACTTTTACCTTGTGTAAAAGGGAGATAAGGATGTATACTGTGTTCTTTTATATGCATTTAAAAATTTAAGGAAGGATTTAGTATAGGAAACTAATAAAAGTGGTTTCCCATCTGAGGGTATGGGAAGTGGGTGGCAGAGGGAAAGCGTGGGTGGCAGTAGGATTTCTCACTGTACACCCTAAATATTTCTACACTCAAACATGGCACATGTAGAAAAGAACAGACCACCTAACGCTTTGCTTAAATCCTAAAGTGAACACTGAACCGATCCTCCAGGTCAAGACCTAGAACACTGCCTTCTGTTCATCACCACTTCTCCTGGAAAGGTGAACACTGTCCTGATTATTAGAATGATCACTGCCTTGCTGTATAGTTTGACCACCTAGATATGCATCTGTAAATGTCGGTGGTTGTCACGTCCTTGGATTGGTCGTCTACAGACTTCTCATAATGCATTTCTTTGCTTAGACTCATACATATGCATAGCTGTGATTCATTTTCATTGCCAGGTAGGGGATTTCCTTTTGTAAAGATGCTACAATTTACATATTCATTCTACTGTTGGTGAATATTTGGGTGGTTTCCAGTTTGGGGCTGTGATAATAGGATTTATAACTAGTATTTGGTTGTTTAGATGACAAAAGTGTTTCTCCTAAATATTTGGTCTTTGTCTCAGGTTCTGGCACAAAGCTCCTAAAACACTGGGAATTTCCTAAGTGATATGCACATCCTTTGTTATAATATTTGTTGTTGTTGTTTTGTCCTTAGTTTTTTTTTTTTTTTAAGATTTTATTTATTTATTTGATAGAGATGACAAGCAGGCAGAGAGCCCGATGTGGGGCTCGATCCCAGGACCCTGGGATCATGACCTGAGCCAAAGGCAGAGGCTTTAACCCACTGAGCCACCCAGGCGCCCCTGTCCTTAGTTCATGAAGTCACTTTAGATCCATAAAGGTGAAATAAGTGTCTTATTGTTCATAATAAGCCCCTTTTTACCACAGTGGGGTTTATTAATGAGGTGGTATTTGCAAAGCACTGAAAGATGGGAGCTAGGTGACAGGAAAACCAATCATGAATGGAGGGTTGGAACTTTCAGCCCCACTCCCTTGATTGCCAAGGAGGGAAGTAGAAGTTGAATTAATCCTCAGTGGCCAATGACTTGACCAATCATGCTTACGTAATGAAGCCTCCATTAAAAAAACAAAACAAAAAAACTGGGTTCAGCAAACTTCTGGGTTGGGGAAACACAACACTTCATATGCCACTGTGTTGAGCCCCAAACTCCATAAGGACAGAAACTCTTCTGTTTGGGACCCACCCTATGTGTCTGTTGACATGACCATTGATTTGTATCCTTCTAATTCCTTTAGTAGCAAACCAGTAATCTAGTGAGTAAATTAGTTTCCTGAGTTATGTGAGCCCATCCAGCAAATTAATCAACCCCCCCACCCCAAAAAGAAACTAAAAAAAAAAAAAAAAAAAAATTAAACCCAAAGACGAGGTTGTGAGAACCTCCCATCTAATCTTGTGGGACTGGGCACTTGACCTCTGTAATCTGACCCTGGGAACATAGTGTCAGTGTTACCAAATGATCCACTAACTCCGGAAATGAACAGGTGAGTTCTGGTGCACTGCCAAGGCCAACTGCTCCCATGGAGGACTAGACAAACTGAGGGCGTGGCTCCTGGCTGGGTTTGCCAACAATGTTGCCCCAACAAGCTCAGGTAAACTCACAAAAGAAGACAATAACTCAAGAGACAAGGGCTTGGAGAAGCGAAAGGGAGAAATTTCGGGTGCCAGCCACCAGAGGAGGTGGCAGGCTTCAAGTCTTAACACCAACCTCTCTGCCCACAGGATGGACATCTAGAGTTTTGTAAAGAGGCTGGGGGGTACCTACAAGAGAGCAGGCATGGAGCAGTGATCACGGGGAGGGGTCAGGGTATGTTCAGCCCATGATCCTTGGGCAGGGAAGGGGGTTTGTGGGGTGTGGCCTTCTAGGCGTTCTGTTGCCATCAGGGCTTTTCTGATCTGGTGGTTGGAATATTCCAGTCCTTGCAAAATGCCTTCATCAGTACCTCAAAGTGTGATAAGAAATAAGCACAATGGGTTTTAGTTACAGCATGAGTTTAACAGTCTTATCTATTTTCAGTTTTAGCTATTGAGGTCTATAGTTGAGCAAGAGGGCTCCCTGACCTCAAAAGGAGTTGAATTGTAGGACACCCAGCTAGTGCTGGAAAATTGTTTGGTGGGGTGGGATGCTCCTTCCATACACATGATGAATGGGGTGTAAAACTTACAGGGTTGGTGAAGACAAGGCTCCTAGAAATATTTTTGTACGTGTGTCTTGGTTAACATATATACACATTTCTGTTGCTTATATGCCTGGCAGTGCAACTGCTGAGTCAGAGCATGACTGTCTTGAGTTTCAGTAGATGCTGCCAGACTACTAGGGGCCATACCAATGTATAGTCCAACCAGTAGGTGACTTGTTAACTTCCCAACGCATCAACAGTTGGTATTACCAGTCTTTCAAATTTAGCCATTCAGCAGCTCTGTCATGGTATCTCATGCTAACCTTAAGTTGCACTTCCCTGATTACTAATAAGGATGAACACATTTTCATCTTTATTGGCCATTTGGATATCCTCTCTTATAAAAATGTCTTTTACCACTTTTCCCTTTTAGCTTTTGTCTCTCCACAGAAAGAAATGTTTTGTTATTTACAAATACCATCTTCTCCTCTGTGACTAGTCTTCCTTCTCATTCTTTCTCACTATTGCTCGCTTTACCTGGTAGTATATTATGTGTCCTGTTCTACACTGGCCTTTTTTCTTTTTTAAGATTTCATTTATTTTTGAGAGTGCGAGCAGGGAGAGGGAGAGGGGCAGAGGGAGACGAGAAGTGGGGAAAGATCCAAAACAGATTCTGCACTGAGCATGGAGCTCAATGCAGAGGCTGGATCCCATGACCTTGATCATGACCTGAGCCCAAACCAAGAGTCAGATGCTTAATTGACTGAGCCACCCATGCACCCTTACACCTGTCTTTTATTTTATTTATTTTTAGAATTTAAATTCAATTTTACATATACTGTATTAGTTTCAGAAGTAGATCTTAGTGATTCATTACTTGCATACAATACCCAGTGTTCATTACTTCAAGTGACCCCTTTTTTTTTTTTTTTTTAAGATTTTATCTGAGAGGAAGAGCACAAGCAGACTCTTGCTGAGCACGGAACCCAGTGTGGGGCTTAACCCCAGGACCCTGAGAGCATGACCTGAACCTAAGTCAGACACTACTAACTGAGTAACCCAGGCACTGCTCAAGTGCCCTCCTTAATGTCCATCACCCAGTTACCCCATACCCTCACCCACCTCCCCTCTAGCAAACCTCAGTTTGTTTCCTGTGATTAAGACTCTCTATTGATTTGTCTCCCCCTGTTTTTCTTATTTTCCTTCCCTTCACCTATGTTCATCTGTTTTCTTAAATTCCATGTATCAGTGAAATCATATGGTATGTCTTTCTTTGACTTATTTTGCTTAGCATAATACCTCTCATTCCATCCACATCATAGCAAATGGCAAGATTTCATTTTTTTGATGGCTGAGTCATATTCCAGTGTATGTGTGTGTGTGTTTCATATCTTTATCAATTCATTTGTCGATGAACATCTAGGCTCTTTTCATAGTTGGGCTATTGTGGACATTGCTGCTATGAACATTGGGGTGCATGTGCCTCTTCAAAATCACTGTATTTGTATCCTTTGGATAAATACCTAGAAGTGCAATTGCTGGGTCATAGCTCTATTTTTAACATTTTGAAGTACCTCCATATCATTTTCCAGAGTGGTTGCACCAGTTTGCACTCCCATCAATGGTGCAAGAGGGTTCCCCTTTCTCTGAGTCCTCACCAACATGTGCTGTTTCCTGAGAGGTTAATTTTAGCCATTCTGACAGGTGTGATGTATCTCATTGTGGTTTTGATTTGTATTTCCCTGATGCTGAGTGATGTAGAGCATTTTTTTCATGGGTCTGTTGGCCATTTGTATGTCTTTGGAGAAATATCTGTTTATGTCTTCTACCCATTTCTTGATTGGATTATTTGTCCTTTGGGTGTTGAGTTTGATAACGTCTTGATAGATTTTGGATACCAGCCCTTTATCTGATATGTCATTTGCAAATATCTTCTCCCATTCCATAGGTTGCCTTTTATTTTTGTTGGTTGTTTCCTTTGCTGTGCAAAAGCTTTTTATCTTAGGGCATCTGGGTGGCTCAGTTGGTTGAGTGGCTACCTTTGGCACAGGTCATGATCCCAGGGTCCTGGGACTGAGACCTGCATTGGGCTCCCTGCTCTGGAGAGCCTGCTTCTCCCACTCCCTCTGCCTGCTGCTCTGCCTACTTGTGGTCCCTCTATCTCTCTGTCAAATAAATAAATAAATAAATAAATTCATTAATAAAAGCAACGAAGCAATAGTCATTACTAAAATATATATTTTTAAAAAGCTTTTTATTGGGGCACCTGGGTGGCTCAGTTGGTTGAGCAACTGCCTTCGGCTCAGGTCATGATCCTGGACTTCTGGGATCGAGTCCCGCATCGGGCTCCTGGCTCCTTGGGGAGTCTGCTTCTCCCTCTGACCTTCTCCTTTCTCATGCTCCCTCTCACTCGTTCTCCCTCAAATAAATAAATAAAATCTTAAAACAAAAATAAAAAGCTTTTTATCTTGATAAAATCCCAATAGTTCATTTTTGCTTTTGTCTCCCTTGTCTTTGGAGACATGTCTAGAGAGAAGTTGCTGTGTTTTTCTCTAGGATTTTGATGGATTCCTGTCTCCCACTTAAGTCTTTCATCCATATTGAGTTTATTTTTGTGTATGGTGTAAAAAAGTGCTCTAGTTTTGTTCTTCATGTTGCTGTCCAATTTTTCCCACACCATTTGTTGAAGAGAATGTCTTTTTTTCCATTGGGTATCCTTTCCTGCTTTGTCAAAGATTAGTTGACCTTTGTCAAGGATTAGATTTGAGGGCCCATTTCTGGGTTCTCTAGTCTGTTCCATTGATCTATGTGTCTTTTTTGTGCCATTACCATATCATCTTGATGATTACAGCTTTGTAATAGAGCTTGAAGTCTGGATGGGTGATGCATCCAGCTTTGGTTTTCTTTTTAACATTCTTCGTGGGGTCTTACTCGAGTCTTCTCTGATTCCATACAAATTTGGGATTGTTTGTTCTAGCTCTATGAAAAATGCTGATGGTATTTTGATAGGGATTGCATTGAATGTATAGATTGCTTTGGGTAGCATAGACATTTTAACAATATTTGTTCTTCCAATCCATCAGCATGGAACGTTTCCATATCTTTGTGTCTTCCTCAATTTCTCTTGTAAGTGTTCTGCAGTTTACAGAGTACAGATACTTTACCTCTTTGGTTAGGTTTATTCCTAGGTATTTTATGGTTTTTGGTGCAGTTGCAGGAATAACTTAATTGCTTGATTTCTTTCTTCTACCTCATTGTTAGTGTATAGAAATGCAACTGATTTCTGTGCATTGATTTTTATATCCTGCCATTTGCTGAATTTATGTATCACTTCTAGCAATTTAAGTAGTCTTTTATACCTTTCTTTGAAAGAATTATCCTGGAGCCCTTCCCATTACCAGTACATAAAGGCTCTTCCCTTACTAAAGGTACATTGTGTTCTAGGAATTTACTATAGTTCATTTAATTTTAATTAGACCCCATTGACATTGAAGTTATTTCTATTTGCTAATGGAGACAATGCTTCAATAAATAATCTTAATATATTTTCACATGTATTTAAGTTCTTTTACAGGATGGGTTCCTAGAAGTAGCATTGCAGGTCTGCGTGCATCTGTAGGTGCATCTGTAATTTTGATCATTAGTGTCAGTTTTGATCATTAGGTCAAATCTTTCTTTGTAGAGGCTGCTCTTTACCTGAGTTCCTATTTCTGCAGTCTCTTCTCTGTGGTTCTGTCAGATTTCAATTATTTCCCATTTAATAGTCAATAATGGTGGCTCCATGCATTAAAAGCAAACAAGACAAACCCCCCCCCAAACAACAAAGCAATCCTCCAGAAACTCAAAACTTTGAGGTATGATTGACCTCAATAATGCACATATTTAGTTTTAGAACCTAATAAATATTGACCTGTGAATATACTTGTGAAACCATGACCACAGTCAAGTTAACATCTCCATCCCTGAAAGTGTCCTCCTGTCCCTTTGTACTTCCTCCACCACTCCCCAACCCCAAGCAACCAATGATGTGTTTTCTGTCACTATAGATGGAATTTCTTACTTGTCCATTTACCCGGTGATGGATACTTGGGTGGTTTCCAGTTTTTAACTATTTCCTTTTAAAAATTTTAATAGAGATTTATTTATTTATCTGAGAGACAACTGAGAGGGAGACATGAGTGTGAGAGAGGGACGAGTAAGAGAATACAGCAGAGTGAGAGGGATTAGCATATTCCCAGCTGAGCAGGGAGCCCAGTGCGGGGCTTGATCCCAGACCCCCCGGATCATGATCCAAGCTAAAGGCAGACACATAACAGACTGAACACCCCACCAATTTTTATCTATTTCCAAAAACCTATTCTAAAGTGTTCATGTACATATTCTTATAAAACCAATATTTCCCTTTCTCTTGGATAGATAGCTAAGAGTGAATGGCTAGATTACATTATAGGTGTGTAACTTTTTAAGAAGATGCCAGATTATTCTCCAAAGGAGTCCTACTACTTTTTGTTCCTACCAGTAGAGTATAAGAGTTCCAGTTTCTCCACAGAGAACAACACAGTGGTCCCCAGTGGTGTCCTGTGGTTTTTACATTTCTCTAATGACTAATCATGTTGACCATCTTTTCATATGCTTTTTTGCTACTTGTAGATCTTCATTGCTGAAGTGTCTATCTGAATCTTTAGCTGATCTTAAAAATTAGATTTTCTTATTTCTTTGTTCTGAGTGTTCTTCATGTTTTCTGACTACAAATTCTTTTCAAATAGTCTTTGTAAAGCTCTCCCTCCATTCTGTGGGTTGTCTTTTCATTCTTTAAACAAAGAACAGGAGTATTTCATTTTGAAGTCTGATTTACCATTTTTTTTTCTTCTATATTCTTTTGATGTCATATTTAAGACATTTTTGCCTAACCCAACGTCACATATTCTTTTAGGATTTCCTTTAGACGTGATAGTGTTAGATTGAGAATTTGGTTCTATGATTGATTTTTGAGTTTGAGGTATGTATGCAAGAATTTTGCTCGAATGGATATCCAGTTGTTTCAGGAACATTGAAAAGACCATCCTTTCTCCAAGGCTTTAGTTTGGCACATTGTGTTTTAAAAACTCAGTTCATATGTATGTGAGCTTTTCTGGACTCTATTCTGTTCCATTGAGCTTGTCTGTCTTTATTCCATTGTCTTGTTTTGATCACTGTCACTTCATGATAAAGTCTCAAAATCAGACAGGTAAGCCCTCCAAGTTTGTTCTTCTTCCTAGTTGCTCTGAGACTCTAATCTGAGTCTCTCTGCATGAATTTCAAAATCAGCGTGATTTGATTTCCACAAAAAAAAGGCAGCTGAGACTTAGATTGGGAGGGGCTGCACTGAATCCTGTGATTTGGAAAGCTAATGTTAACTGGTACTTTTACCTTTTCGCTGACAATCTTAGGACCTTAACATACTTTGAGCCCATTTACATCTCACCTGATTTATGTCTTATTGGCAAATATTTTTGTTACATATGCATTTTAAACACCACAACCTTTGCTTTTATAGTTAGATTCATTTCAGTTGTTTCTGTTCTTTCATTTGTTCATAGGATCATTTCATTTATGTCTGTGTTTCATGTCTGTGTTTCTACCTGGGATCAAATTCTCTAGCCTGAAATCATTTTTTAATGTCTCCTTTAATGTAGTTGGCCAGTGACATTTTTACTATTTTTCTAAAAATAATTTTTACTGTTATTCTTGCAGAGCTGGTTTAGTGTTCACAGACTCCTTTAGTTTTGTTGTTTTTTTTTTTTTTTATATTGGAAACTCTTTATCTCTCCTATTCTGCGTGATAGTTTTGCTGCATATTTGGCTGCTTATTTTTCCCATTTAGGCTTTTGAATATTTCCTGCCACTTTCTTCTGGCCTGCTAAGTTTCAGTGGACAGGTCTGTTGCTAAACTTATGCATCTCCTTTTGGGGTTTCAGGGCCTTTTGTCCCCAGCTGCTTTCAGAATTCTCTCTTCATCTTTGTATTTTGCGAGTTTCACTATGATATGTCATGATGTTGCCCTATTTCTGTTGATTTTTGAGGAGAGTTATCTGTGCTTCTTAGACTTGAAAGCCTGTTTCCTTCCCCAGATTAGGGAAGTTCTCAGCTGTAATTTGTTCAAATAAACCTTCTGCTCTTTTCCCTTGTTGCTCTTTTGGGACTCCTATGATATGGTATTTCACTTGGTGGAATCGCTGAGATCCCTAAGAGTCCCTTTGTGATAGTTTTCTTTCTCTCTTCTTTTGGCTTCATTATTTTCCATAATTTTCTATATCACCTATTCTCCCTTTGCTTCTTCACTCTTCCTTGTGATTATATCTAGTTGGTTTTATGTCTGTTATAGCATTTTTTTATTTCAGCCTAATTTTTGGTCTTTATTTCTGCAGCAAGTGTTTCTCTATATGATTCTCAAGTCCAGCTAGTAGTTTTTGGACTGTTGTTCTAAATTCTTACTCAGATCTATTGCTTAAATCTGTTTTGAGCTAGTCCCTCACTGTGATTTCTTCTTGGCCTTTCTTCCGGGGAGAATTTCATGGTCTTGTCATTTTGGCTAGGTTTCTGTCTTTAGTGTGTTTTGAAAGCTTGTTATGTTTCCTGCTCCTGAGAGTTACATTAAAAAGGGATCAGATACTGTCCAGGGCCTGGCACTTCAGGAAGTGTTTCTGTGTATGCTGTGTGCACTCGGTTTTGGCTAGTCTTTCCCACTGGTCAGTCTTCTGCAGAGTTCCCCCTTTCTTGCAGTGGGGAGAGTTTGGATCTTCAAGTGTGTTTTGCTTTGTTTTTTACAATAAGCCTGGAAAAGAAAGAAAGAAAGAAAGAAAGAAAAAAAGAGAGAAAGAAAGATAGAAAGAAGCAAGCCTTATCCAAAAAGAAAAGGAATGAAACCAGCAGATCAAAAAACTATAAGCCTGATTCCAAAGAAAACGAAAGAGTGTGGGGTGGGAGAGAAAAACAAGAAAAACAAAACAAAACAAAAAAGAAACCTGATCCAAAAAAAGAAAAGGAAATGAAAAAGACAACCAACCAACCAACTATAAGCCTGATCCCAAGGAGTTGGGGTGCGGAAGTAAAGCCTGGTCCTATTTGCACCAGAACTACAGGTGATTATCTGAAGCACTCTGATCGGTAGACTTGGTGCATGTGGGGCACTGCCTGTGCTGGTCTTCTGGGGGAGAGGCCTGTTTGTGCTGGCTCAGAGTCAGACCTGCCCCAATAAATACCACTTTCCAGGCACAGGGGTGCGGGGGTCAGTGTAAGCAGCTCTGCCTCCACTGGGGACCACAGTGTTACTTTCTGAAGTCCAAACGTGTTGGTGGCAAGGGGGAAAATGGTGCCACTCCACTCTCTTGTCCCTGAACGGGGATCTCACACCGTCACAGAACAGCGAGGGCCATCAGCTGTCTCAGTGCCACAGCTCTCCTACGTTTTATCCTTGTGCACAGTTGGGATTCAAAATTCCCAACTCTTAAGGGACCCAACACTGCTTGGACCCACTCTTCTTCTCCAGAATAGAGACTCTCCACACTGTGTCTGGTGTCCTTTGTCCCAGAAAACAGACCCATACCTGCATAGGGCACAGAATCTATGGCGTGGCCCAGTGAAAAGCAGTGACCAGGTTATCTACCTCTGCATGTGCCTTGGTCCCCTAGTGATGAAAGGTTGTTTACTGGTGCCTGCAGGTCTTTTGTCCTTGGAGGAGCAATATACACTCTTCCAAATGCACTCTAGGAAGGGGAACGTTCTCCCCCAGCATGACCCAGGAAATCCCTACACCAGTTGTGCACTCCCGGGCCAGTGCCCTCCTTCTCCCAGGAGCACACACACAGAGCTCTGCTTTGGCAAAAATGGCACACTTCCAAAACCTCAGAGTTTGAGCTCCTTCTGCTGTTCTAAAAAACCCTGACTCTTCACACTCCTCACTCCCCAGTCATAGACTGGAGAGGTTTTCTTTTTGTTTGAATGTGAGCCTGAATGCTCTCAACCCCTCTCTCCCTCTCCTCCACAGCACCACAGTTTTTCTCTCCCCCAATTCACTTCCCTGCACCTCTCACCTGCTCCTGTGTCTCTCCAACTATGGAGATCCTTCTCCCAGTCGTCAGGTCAATTTCCTGGGTGTTTCAAGTGATCTGACCTCAATAGAGCAGTGTTTGAGGGTGGAGGAGAATCCTAGCCACCGCCCCCCCCTCCACCATCTTAGTTCCTCCCCCTTTTACTTTTATTCTTGAAGGATAACTTCGCTAGTTACAGAATTATAGTTTGGCAGTTATTTTCTGTTTGAAGTTTGGTAACTTTGTGTTCTCTTCTGGTTTCTATCATTTAGGTTCAAATGTTAGTTCTTAGTTTAATTCTTTGGAAGCAGTAAGCATTTTTTCTCTGGTTGTTTCCAGGTTTTAGGATCTTCTCTTTTCCTATCCCATGTTTAGAGAAGGGTTAGAGAAGGGTTGTGTTTAATTTTGTTTGGGGTTTATAAGGCTTCCAATACGCATAGATGTCTCTCACTATTTATGGGAATTCTCAAGTAATATCTTGTCAAAGGTCACTTCTACACCATTTTCTTTCCTTTTCTTCTGGGACTACAACTAAACACAAGACCTTTTCACAGTATCCTTTCTCTGAACTCTTGTCTGTGTTTTTCATCTTTTGACTTTGTGCTATTATTCGAAGATTTTCTTCAGAACTGGTGGTGGTCTGGAGTCTGCTTGTATCAGCTTTCCAAAATTCCAAAATTTCTAAATTTTGTATTTAGGAAATTTTGTGAGCTGGTTGATAAACCATTGACACTTACCGTGCTTCATTTCAAGTTTTTATACCATAGAAACTGGCAAACACACTATAAAGTAGAGATTCTCCTATTAATTTCTACTTACTAGATAGCACTCTTAATACATTGACCTGTATATCCAAAAAGGCTAGGAAACCAGATATGACCTGGTTTATTGAAAATTCTATTTAATGGAGATATTCTATGTTTACTACATATGGACAATTTATTTTTAAAGAATAACCCATGATGGCAGAATGGCACTACACTAAAATTACATAGCACACAACTTATCTACCTTTATTTAAGCTTGATTATGCATCACAATCTTGATGACTAATACCAACTACAATTGTACAAAGTGATAGCTAAAAATGGTGTAGGAGATTGAATAAGTTCTGATCTAATGACAGCCCTGACTTTTTTTTTTTTTTTTTAAATTCTTAGAAGTGTTACTATTTCACCTTCTCATATGTGTCTTAAAAAGACAGAGAACACCGTTTGGCAGTGGCAGCAGTGGGAGGAGGAAGGAGGAGAGAAATGTTACTCTTTGTTGTAGATAAATGAGAATGTGCCAGCTTAATATTCTGAGCTGATAAGGAATTTCATGGTAATAGAAATCCAAATATTATCGTGTTACTGGTATCACTAATGCCAAACAAACTTAAGTTTTACAATTGCCTGAAAGTTGGAAAATAAGCCACTTTTTTTTTTTTTTAAAGATTTATTTGAGAGAGAGTGAGAGTGAGAGAGTGAGCGAGCACATGAGCAGGGGTGAAGGGCAGAGGGAGAAGCAGACTCCCTGCTGGGCAGGGATCCCGATGGGATGCGGGGCTCCATCCCGGAACTCCGGGATCATGATCTGAGCCAAAGGTAGACGTTTAACCAAATGAGCCACCCAGGCACCCCCTTCCCGCTCCCCGCCTCCACTTTTTTTTTGCTATGTTGGAAACATTTTAAATGAGTACCTTAGGGAGCTAACCTTCCTGGTCTTCAGTGAAGACAGACATGGGCATTTTTTTCTGCCCCTTTTTTGTTTTCTAAGGACTTACTTGTATGACACTTAATTGGCAAAAAGTGCCAACCTTATCTAATACTACTATTTGCTAAAGAATAAAGAGTATTCCTATCGCCCGCCATTCTACAGTAATGTTTTCTTTTTGTGCATAGGAATACAGATCCTTCCATCAGCAGAAGGACTTGCACATTAAATGTGCCAATTTTTGTAAATGTACCAATCCTAAATTAATTGGCAGTATACAGCTAGCTATTCATCCAATTCTAACTATTTTCTTAAGTATCACAAAGTCTGAGTTGAAGGTTTTGGAACACTGAACCTAAAGCTACTTCTGAATCACTTCCAGATGTTAACTGTTCAAGGTGTCCCTTCCTCCCACTCCCCTACCCCCCAAATACCTGTGCTTGCAGTCTTGATCTCTTTACCACTTTTAGGAACCAAAAGCATAATTTTAAGGGAGAGGAAGTATATCTACATTTTCTATTTGACATAACTCATAGATTTGGTTTTTATCCTTAATTGAACTTCTGGGTTACAAATTAAATGGCTTCTCTTGAAAGCCACCTGGGTCCCTCAAATAGACGTTCAGCCCCAAGTGACAGTCCTTCAAGATCTTTCTAACCCCTCCAGTCTG
Organism: Lontra canadensis; assembly: GCF_010015895.1. Classification (NCBI taxonomy): domain Eukaryota; kingdom Metazoa; phylum Chordata; class Mammalia; order Carnivora; family Mustelidae; genus Lontra; species Lontra canadensis. The sequence continues at coordinate 9,014,952 of NW_022631022.1, read as the reverse complement.
AAAAGAACAGGTAACTTCTATTTGCATTGCTAGGTGATCTGTGTATCCAATAAACTTTTGTTTTAAAGTTATTACTGAGAAGAACACAAGTGCCTAATGCGAGCGCAATCAAGGGGAACCCTCTGACAAACTCACTGGTGAGGGACCTTCTACAAAATAACTGGCCTGCCCTCTTCCCACATAGGTCATTAAGCCTTTGCATTTAAGATGAAAGACTAGAGCTGTGACAACGAAATGCAGTTCATGATCCAGAATTTTCTCTTGCTGATGACTTAATGCAGTTAGCAAAATGTGAATAAGGTCTGTAGATGATTTAAAAAAAAATCTGAACATTGCCCTATTCTGTTCTCAGCTGAGAATGGCCAGTGCTATTTTCGGATTGGCTAGGAGGGGTGGGGAAGGTTTTTTACCTGTGCAGTCAGACACAACCCCTCCCTCCTCGCTGAGCTGGTCTCCAGGTCTCCTCAGCCACTTCAGACCCTGTGCTGGGAGGGGCTGGACCAGGCCACCGCAGGGTTGGGGGGGGTTGGGGGGTGGGGTGTTTTCTGTGAGTGATAATCTGTCCAATCCTGAGCCTTGTGTCCTCATGCCAGTGACACCATAGCCTCCTATGCCACTGACAGCCACTGTGCAGAACATTCTGCTTAGCCTCAAACTGATGGCATTGCGACTGCTGTCAGAACAAGATGAGGGCCTACAGCATGGGAGGCTGGCCTCAAACTTCTGCCTCTCTTCCCCCATGGTGGGGGTAGGGGGAGGGTGGGGGGAGTTCTGTGCTCAAAAATTAGCATCCTTCAGTGTTAGTCTACACATTTTAGCAGTCACGCTATGGTAACTTAAGAGGATGTTCTTACTTTGAGAAAATCGAAAGCAAAGGTTTTAGGTACAAAAGGCACCATGTCTGTAGCTGATCTCTTAATGGTTCAGAAAGTGAACCATATTTTGGGGGCTCTCTGAAGGGTATAAGGGAAATTTTTGCCTTATTTTTTTTTTCACCTTTTCTATAAGTTGAATTAGGTCAAGGTTAAAAGGAAAACTGCATTAGGATGCAATCTCTTTGAAGATATTATATGTAGGAAAGAATGAAGAATGTGAATTAAATAAAAATGCCACTGTGAGGAGTCACACAGATGGGTGACAGGTGTAGGAACACCTGTGCTGTCCAGCCGAGTGTACCCCACACAGAACAGTGACAGCCATCCCTGCCGCAGACCCCCTCTTTGCCTAATGGCCACTTGATGGAGGTGGTAAAAAGATAATCCTAGATGTTGAGCACCTACTTTATGCCAAGCATTTCTCCATTCAAAATATTTCTGCTTTAAAAAACCTAGTTCTGCTTCGGGGGATATCTAAGTGTTGTTTGAATTAAGGAAATAGGGCATTGATACTGATAGACCCTGATGATACAATGGCAGGAGGAAAAAGTTTGTGTCAAAAAGAACTCCCAGGTTTCTCATAAAAGCCATCAGTGCCATTGACTGAAGGGACAGCTGGAAGAGAAGTGGACTTGATTGGGGGAGGAGATGCTCGCTAATGGAGGGGGTAGTGAGAGCCTACCTAGCTCGAGACGTTTTAAGCGCTAGAGCAGGAGATTTCTGGAGCAAGGAGTGTACAGATCTAAATTCTAGAGGAGAGGGTTTGGACTTGGAGAAACGTGTCCCCCGCACAGTCCCAGAGCACTTGGGAGAGGTAGAGGTGTGAGGTGGGCAACAAAGGGTAGGAAATGCCAGGGAAGGTCCCTTTTTCCACAAAAGGTGAGTTTTCACGGGTTCAGTACTAGGGCTATGGTTCCATGGGTGATCTAACCCTTCCCTCCATCCTTGGCTCTGCACTATACCAGGACGTGCTTTGGGAGGCCTGAAGGGAGAGGGTCCCAGGAGTCAGGCTCCTCAACAGGCTTCTGGTGGTTACCACAGACCTGGAGTCTAAATGCAGACCTTGTGCTGGAGGGCCGGAGTTCCATCCATATTAGTCACCAAGGTCACTGAATACTGTCCCATTCTGCACCTGTGCAGATGTTGAATGACTTATCAGAAAGGATTCTAAAGGTCTCTATATAATGATTTCTCTTCCTTTTCGAAGTGAAAGAAATGACGATGACCTTTGCTCTTGACTTATTTTTGCTGCTTCCAGTGAACTCCAAATCCATCTCTTTGATAATCCCTCTAATTCCCAGGGACCGAGGGGACTACTAAGCATGCACACACAAAAAGAACCCAACCTACTAAACTTTTTAAAAATTTTTTTCTTTAACTGGACTAAATATCTTATTACTAGAAATGAATAAATAAGAACTGAAACTGAAAGAACTTTTTATTCACTTGCAGATAAAAAGTTGTAAAAAGTTTCAAGAGCTTGGGGCGCCTGGGTGGCTCAGTCTGTTAAGCATCTGCCTTTGGCTCAGGTGATAATCCCAGAGTCCTGGGATCAAGCCCCACATTGGGCTCCCTGCTAAGGCAGGAGCCTTCTCCCTCTCCCTCTGCTACTTCCCCTGATTGTGCTTGCTCTCTCTGTCAAATAGTCTTCAAAACAAAATGACAATAAAAAACCACACATAAAAGCCATCTTGAAGCCCAGATGATTTCTTTGGTGAATTCTACCAGACAGTTAAAATTTTTTTCTTTCAAGATTTTATTTGAGAGAGAGAGAGGAAGAGCAGAGAGGGAGAGGGAGAAGTAGGCTCCCTGCAAAACAGGGAGCCAAAAGTGGGGGGGGGGGGTTGGAGGGGTAGGGGCTCGATCCCGGGACCCTGGGATCATGACCTGAGCCAAAGGCAGTCACTTCACTGACAGAACCACCCAGGCACCCCTCTACCAGATATTTAAGAAATAACATCCCTACACAAACTTCCAGGAATTGAAGAGGAGGCAATACTTGCCACTTCTATAAGGCTAGCATTTCTGGGATGCCAAAGTAAGGGAAAGACCGTACAAGAAAAAGCTACACCATGGTGCACCTGGGTGGCTCAGTTGGTTAAGTGACATCCTTCAGCTCAGGTCATGTTCCCAGAGTCCTGGGATTGAGCCCCATGTCTGGCTCCTTGCTCAGCAGGGAGTCTGCTTCTCCCTCTCCCTCTGCCTGCTTCTGCTTTCTCTGTCCAATTAATAAAAATTCTTTAAAAAGAAACCCCAAAACCCTACACTATGAATAACTCACATGAATATAGAGGCAACAATTTGTAAAAGGTTAGCAAAACAAATCAAGAGTATGTAACAAAGATATTATATTGAGACCATGCGAGATTTATCTAGGAATACAACGTTTAACATTATGGATATCAACACGTTTCATCATCTTAACAGACTAAGGAAAAAGCCTGATTATCTCAATAGATGCAGAAAGATCCAGGGTCCATTCCTGCTTTAAAAAAAACAAAACAAAACACAACAACTCCGGAGTGCCTGGGTGGCGCAGTCGGTAAAGTGTCTGACTTTTGGTTTCTGCTTAGGTCCTGATCTCAGAGTCCTGAGATGAGCCCTGCTTCAGGCTCTGTGCTCCTAGTGGAGTCAGCTTGGGATTTTCTCTCCCTCTCCCTCTGCCCCTCTTTCTCATGTGCGCTCGCTCGCTCTCTTTCTTAAATAGAGAATCCTTTAAATAACTGTCTATATACAAGGAATCCTCAATCTGACAAAGTATTTTTTTAGGAGTGATAGAGCGTGCTGGAGCATGAATGGCGGGCGTGAGAGGGGTGGGGGCAGTGGGAAAGGGAGAGAAAGAATCTGAAGCAGGCTCCATGCCCAGCCCGGAGCCTGATGCAGGGCTTGATCCCTTGACCCTGAGATTGTGAACTGAGCTGAGATCAAGAGTTGGACACTTAACTGATGGAGCCCCCCGGTCCCCCCACCTTGACAAATGACCTTTTTTTTTTTTTTTTAAAGATTATTAGTGCATGCATGCGCACACGTACACACACACACACACACACACACACACACACACACACAAGCAGGGGAGGGGGCAGAGGAAGAGGGAGAAGCAGGCTCTCCAGTGAGCCGGGAGCTTGAGGTGGGGCTCAATCCCAGGACCCTGGGATCGTGACCTGAGCTGAAGGCAGATATTTAACCAACTGAGTCATCGAGGTACCCCTAACAAATGACTGAAAAAAAAAATTAAAAACAAAAACCAAAAACCTCTAATATCCCAGTCATGGTGGAAGGTTGAATGCTTTCCTTCCAAGATTAGGAACAAGTCAAGGGTATGTGCTCTTATTGGTTCTACCCAACGTTGTACTAGAGTGGCATTGGGGCAAGTCCCCTTCAGAAAGGCGCCCTGGTGTCAGAGCAGCATGGACCATGAACTAAACCCTAAATGGTGGCGGATCCAAAGATAATGAAAATCCAGCAGCAACTGTGGTAGACCTTAGATATCTTAGTTGTAAGGACAAATAGGGGTGACCTTTATGGCTCTTCCATCCAGTGGAGAAATGTATCTATAGAGAAACGAATAAGTATTTAATGTCATGAATAGATTCACGCAACCCTGGGGAAACGAATAAGTATTCATTTGTTCAACAGACATTCTCCGAGTATCTGTGTGATACCTATAGATGTATATATGATGATATACTACTTTAACAATGTTGATATTAACGTGGTTAGTATCAGGAATAATGTCTGACATCTACCATATGCCAGATTCTGGAACTGTACTTATTAGTCACAAAATCCCATACAAAGTGAATAGCATTATCTCAGAGGTGGAGGCACTGAAGCTGATAGAAATGATATCATTTGCTGAAGAGTGGGGAGAGGCAGAGATAGGAGTGGAGCCCAACTGCATCTGAGACCCAGACTGGTGCTTATCGATGCTACTCAGCACGGCCTCCTTCCCGCCTGCAAGCAGCGTATCTGGGATAGACTCCAGTCCTTGCTTATGGCCACACAGAGCGGCAGGGGGAGGGAGTGAGGAGGGCTGAGGTTATTTGAGAACGGCTAGACCTTAGATTCCTTCCAGATTAGGCTTTTTCCTCACCAACACTTCCTTGCTCCCTGTTAACTGAAGAATTCTTGTCCAACCCAGGGGACAACTTTAATTTGAGAATTCTTTCAAATCAGTTACTTTGACCTAGTAAGTGAGTGCTGGGGGTTCTTTGGGCAGGGAGCATGCTAATTCAGATTCCCTAACTTGAGGAAAGCTTACGGAAGTCCCATGATGCAAAAGAAGTTAGAGGGAGCTGGCTAAGGGGGATGCTGGTGGGAGGGAGGAAGGACCTGGAAGCTCAGAGTTCAAGGCAAGGGCCTACAGGGAATGCCCTGGCTGTCTTGCCCAGCCTTGCTCTGGGAAGCCTGGCTACTGTCATTACTCTCACTCTTCCCTATGGGCTCAGCTTTTTTTTTTTTTTTTTTTTTTTAACTTTTCCACAGCCCTCCCTTCCTCGCATGCTGGACCAGAAGGAGGGTATCGCCTGTGCTCTCCATTTCTGCTTTTTCAGATAGTGATTGGCTCACCGCCTGTGAAGCCACTACTAGCCAGCCACATTGCTTGCTGCTGGTACCTGCCCTTCTCCTCAAGGCACCTTAATCATCCTGGCTCTTGGGGATCCGGTTAGCCCAGTGTTTAGTTCCTGATGGTCATCCAGGGCCTCCCCAGGTTTCCAAGCAGTGATTCATTGGGTATCTGGCCTCCCTGTGTCTTCCTCCTCTCCACCTTATTTGCAGCCCTCTTGGGCAGGTCCCCTTGCAGAACACGAAACGAACACAGAAGTTCCTTGCTGCAAGGGTGACCTTTCACCTTTTCTATTTCCTCTCTCTCCTCCCCTCCCTCCGCTGCTGTGCAATAGCCTTTCAACTTCTGGTTCTTCAACTCTTCCTTAACTGCCCAGTTGCCTGGCTCGCTGGCCTCATTTGTCTCCCAGCCCTGTGTGGATGTTGTGTTTCACCGTTTCTCTGCCCTCGTGCTCACCCTCTTTTCATCTCCGCTTTGATTTCCTTATCGGGGTGCCTCGCGGGTATCCCGGTACAGGTCGAGCGGCCGGAAACGTCCTGTGAGTGTGCACGCGAGCTGTTTCCACAGTGCTGGCCAAACACAGCCTAGATTGCTCTACGTCATCGTGACACGAGTCGTACGACCGGGCTTGGGCGGGACCCTGCGAGATTGCGGTTGCTTTTATTTACCTCTCGTTCTCCTCCCTGGTCTCCCCAGCCCTTAGGGATGGGCCCTTGCAACCTCACCCTCTCTGTGCCCTCCCTCACTCTCGCCTTCCTCTCGAGAACACTGTGGCGTGAACCGCCCAGCCGAGTCCTGGCTGCCCTCCTTCTCCGTGGGCTCGTAAATTCTCCCCCTCAGTCTGCCGCAGTCTAACCCGGGCGGCCTGGCCTCATCCCGGAGCGCAAATCAAGCCTCCCTTTCTCTCCTTGCCCCCTCCTGAACACGGCTGGCCCTTCCATGAAGCGCTTCTTTCGCTCTTTTACCCTCCTCTGTTTCTGTGGCTTGAATCTCTGATTTTAACTTCTCGAGTTACCAGGATTTTTGACCAGTTTTGTATGTTCTCTTTACCCCGCGCCCCAGACTAGAGGAGGGAAGCGTTTGGAATTCCCGGCCGACTGGAGCCTGCTGAGGTCCGTGCTGAGACCACGCACGTGCACAGGGATCGCGGCGTCCCATCTCGGTGCCAATTACCGCAGGACTGGGGAACCCAGTGCCACTCTAACCTGGGATGCTCACAGGCAGGACTGCTCATAGGGTGGGGGCGACTCTTAACGGTTGTCAGATTGCTCAGGTTTCTGTGCTGACTGCTTTCCTCATCAATTAGAAGAAGGAAGAAGGAATCCTGCTGCAGTAGTAGTTGCTTTCACAGAGGACTCTCCCCAGTGGGAGTAATTCACAGCATGTTTGGAAAGAACTTTTAAATGGATCAGGGAGGCAAGTGTGAGCTGGAGGAATTTTTTTTTATTGTTATTAACATATAATGTATTATTTGTTTCAGGGCTACAGGTCTGTGATTCATCAGTCTTGCGCAATTCACAGCACTCACCATAGCACATACCCTCCCCAGTGTCCCATCACCCAGCCACCCCATCCCTCCCACTGTCTTCCCCTTCAGCAGCCCTCAGTTTGTTTCCTGAGATTGAGAGTCTCTTATGGTTTGTCTCCCTCTCTGGTTTTGTCTTGTTTCACTTTTCCCTCCCTGCTCCTGTGATCCCCTACCTTGTTTCTCAGATTCCTCATACCGGTGAGATCATATGATAACTGTCTTTCTCTGATTGGCTTATTTCTCTTAGCATGATACCCTCTAGTTCCTTCAACATCAGTACAACTAGCAAAATTTCACTTTTTGATGGCTATGTAATATTCCATTGTGTCTATATACCACATCTTCTTTATCCATTCATCTGTTGATGGACATCTAGGTTCTTTTCATAGCTTGGTTATTGTGGACATTGCTGCTATGAACATTGGAGTGCACATGCCCCTTTGGATCATGACATTTGTATCTTTGGGGTAAATACCCAGTAATGTGATTGCTAGGCTGTAGGGTAGCTCTATTTTCAACTTTTTGAGGAACCTCCATACTGTTTTCCAGAGTAGCTGCACAGCTTGCATTCCCATCAATAGTGTAGAATGGGGTCCCCTTTCTGTGCATCCATGCCAACATCTGTTTCCTGATTAGTTTTAGCCATTCTGACTGGTGTGAGGTGGTATCTCATTGTGGTTTTGATTTGTATTTCCCTGATGCCGAGTTGAACACTTTTTCATGTGTCTGTTGGCCATTTGGATGTCTTCTTTGCAGAAATGTCTGTTTCTCTGTCCATTTTTTGATTGGATTATTTGTTCTTTGGGTGGTGAGTTTGATAATTCTTTATAGATTTTGGATACTAACCCTTTATCTGATATGTCATTTGCAAATATCTTCTCCCATTCTGCTGGTTGTCTTTGGTTTTGTTGACTGTTTCCTTTGCTGTGCAAAAGCTCTTGATCTTGAAGTCCCAATAGTTCATTTTTGCCCTTGCTTCCCTTGCCTTTGGCAATGTTTCTAGGAAGAAGTTGCTATGGCTGAAATCAAAGAGGTTGCTTCCTATGTTCTCCTCAAGGATTTTGATGGATTCCTGTCTCACACTGAGGTCTTTCATCCATTTGGGGTCTATTTTTGTGTGTGGTGTAAGAAAATGGTCCAGTTTCATTCTTCTGCATGTGGCCGTCCAATTTTCCCAACACCATTTGTTGAAGAGACTATCTTTTTTTTCTGTTGGACATTCTTTCCTGCTTTGTTGAAGAGTACCTGACCATAGAGTTGAGGGTTCATTTCTGGGCTCCATTTCTGTTCCATTGATGTATGTATCTGTTTTTGTGCCAGTACCATACTGTCTTGATGATGACAGCTTTGTAATAGAGCTTGAAGTCTGGAATTAGGATACCACCAACTTTGGTTTTCTTTTTCAACATTCCTCTGGTTATTTGGGGTCTTTTCTGGCTCCATATAAATTTTAGGATTATTTTTCCATTTCTTTGAAAAAAGTTGATGGTATTTTGATACAGATTGCATTAAATGTGTGGATTGCTCTAAGTAGCATAGATATTTTCACAATACTTGCTCTTCCAATCCATGAGCATGGAACGTTTTTACATTTCTTTGTGTCTTCCTAGCTGGAGGAATGTTAAAAAAAAAAAAACAAAAAAACACAACAGGTGTGCATTGTGTTCAAATCAGGAAGTGTAAATATCCTGGATAAACAGATCTTTTTTTTTTTTTAAATGAAAATGAAATTGAGTAATTCTATGATTCAATAGATTTTTATTTGAGTTCCTCTTACGGGTAGGGCACTGCTCCAGGCACTAAGGAAATAAAACAAAGTCCCTGCCCTTATGTTCAGGGAAAGCCTGGCTGAGGAAGGGACATTTGAGGAGAGACCCAAATGAAATGAGGGATCAAGCATGAGGGTATATGGAGCAGGAGTGCCCAAAGGAAGGAAAACTGTATGTGCAAAGGTCCTGAGGCAAGAAATGCTAGAATGTGCAAGGAGTAGCAAAGAGGCAAATGAGCAAGGAACAGAATGAGGAAGTAGAAGGATGTTGTTGAAGAGGTAGCCACAGATGGGTCAGTTGGGTCTCTTGGCCAGGCTAGGGGCATGGTGTGTGAAAGCACTTTGAAAATCCTAGGTGCTGCTGAAAGGATTTAAATAGAATTAACTTATTAAATTATTTGATATTTCAATAAAATAGAATTGTTTTATTCTGTTTATCTTATATCTACTAAAGTGAGAGGACGTTGTCCCATAACCTCTGTTACTCCCCTGATATGGCACCATGGGCAGGTCACAAGACCTATCCCTACAAATTTCAGAGGACATGACAATCTCTGATTGTCCCATAAAAGGCATCCTCTGTTTATTATGGATGTTAGGTGAACATATTCTTCTGTTATTATTTGTCCTTTGATCTTGTTTGTGGTATCTTTTGCCATACTGAAATTTTTTTTTTTCTTTTAACAATTTTATTTACTTATTTGAAAGAGCTTGCACACGAACATGAGCAGGGGTAGGGGAAGAGAGAGAAGGACAAGCAGACTCATTGTTGAGCAGGTAACTCCCAGGACCTGGAGATCACAGCCCAAGCCCAAGTCAGACACTTAACTGACTGAGCCACCCAGGGGCCCTTGAAATATTTCATTTTTATACTGTTAAATCTCAGGGGGTTTTGTTTTATTTATAGCATCGGTGCTACCTATCTTTGAAAGACCACTTTTCCTCCATTTTTCTAATATATATACATCACAGTATTTAATTTTAGCATTACCTTCATCTAACATGCAGCGATTCTTATGCAAATATATTAAAAATATTTTTATACCGGGGTGCCTGGGTGGCTCAATGGGTTAAAGCCTCTGTCTTCGGCTCAGGTCATGATCTTGGGGTCTGAGATTGAACCCCACCTCGGGCTTTCTGCTCAGTGGGGAGCCTGCTTCCCCCTCTCTCTCTGCCTACTTGTGATTCTCTCTCTCTGTCAAATAAATAAAACCTTTAAAAAATATTTTTTATACCAAGAATAAGTTTTAATCAGTTTGAATTTATTTTATGTAAGGTGTGAGGTATGGATTATAACTTACGTCTTCCACATGGATAGCCAGTTATGTCAGATATTAAATAAGTCTCTTCATGGATATATCGACATGTACTATTCAAAAATGAAAAATAATGAAGTTCGAGTTTTCTTAAAGGCCAAGGTAGCTGTACACTAGAAAAATCTCAAAAATACTTTTGAGACCTTACTAGATGCAAAGCATTGTAAATGGTGTCAGTGGGGATAAGATGTGCTTCCCTTTGCTGAAGATGGGGTGTACACAGGCATTTGGCCCTCTTCTTCACCTTCATTGTAGGGCTGGGCACTTAATAACTCTAAGCCTCTCTCATCTGAAAAATGGGAATAATAACTTCATAGGATTGCTGAGGAACTAAAGGAGTAAGACACTTAGCAATGTCCACTCCCTAAAAAGCAATTATTAGCTAGTTAACACTTAGAGCAGATTTTATTAGTTCCCTCCATATTCTCAAATCCTGAGAGCACTTAAGCACTCAGTAGAGATCTGCTGAATGACCAAAGGGTGGTGTTTGTCTCTGGGACCATGGTTTATCCACTGCTTCTCCAGCATCAGAAGTTTCTTGAAAGGGAAAGAGTAGAGTTAGAGCTCAAAAAACAGATCTCATTTATAATCATTATAATTAATTTTTTAAAAAGATTTTATTTTTTTGACAGGCAGAGAGGCAGACAGACAGGGGGAAGCAGGGTCCCCACTGAGCAGAGAGCCTGATGCAGGGCTTGATCCCAGGACCCTGAGATCATGACCTGAGCCAAAGGCAGAGGCTTTAACCCACTGAGCCACCCAGGTGCCCCTAATAATTATAATTTATAATAATTAACATCTATAGAACATTTAATTTAGGACAGGTACTGGTTGTGCTGTTCTAAGAACTTTACAAAATGTTTCTATATATACTTGTAAGATTTTTAAAATTTATTTGACAGAGAGCAAGCACAAATAGGCAGAGCGGCGGGCAGAAGGCAGAGGAAGAAGCAGGCATCCCAGTGAGCAGAGAGCCCAACTTGGGGCTTGATCCCAGGATCCCCGGGATCATGACCCGACGGCAGACACTTAACCAAATGAACTACCCAGGCACCCCCCCCCATATATGTATGTATTTTATAGTGATTTCACAACTCTGTATACATTCTATTGTGCTCACCCCAATTGTAGCTACCATCTGTCACCACACAATGCTATTACAATACCACTGACTATATTTCCTGTGTTGTACCTTTCATCCCTGTGACTTATTCATTCCATAATTGGAAGCCTTTGCCTGCAGCTTCCCTTCACTCATTGTGCCCCCCCCCCTTGCCCATACCCTCCCCTCTGGCAACCACAAGTTCTCTGTATTTATGTGTCTGCTTCGTTCCTTCTGCCTTGTTCATTTTTTTGTTTTTTTTTTTTTTTTACATTCCACATACAAGTGAAGTCACATGGCATTTGCCTTTCTCTGACTTATTTCACTTAGCTTACTCCCCTCTAGGTCCATCCGTGTTATGAATTGCAGGATTTCGTTCTTTTCTATGGCTGAGTAATATTGCATTGCGTATATCACAATTTCTGTATTCATCTGTTGATGGACACTGAAGTTGCTTGCATATCTTGGCTACTTTAAATAATACTGCAATAAACATAGGGGTGCATATATCTTCTCGAGTTAGTGGTTTTATTTTCTTTGTAAGTACTCACAAGTGAAATTACTGGATCCTGCGGTGCTTCCATTTTTAGGGTTTTTTTTTTGCAGAAACTCCACAGTGTTTTCCATGGCAGCTGCACCAATTTACGTTCCCACCAACAGTGCATCAGAGTTCCTTTTTCTCTACATCTTTGCCCACACTTGTTATTTCTTATCTTTTGCATTTTAGCTATTCTGACAGGTGTGGCATTCATATCTCATTGTGGTTTTGATTGACATTTCCCTGATGATGAGTGATGCTGAACATCTTTTCATGTGTCTATTGGCCCTCTGTATGCCTTATTTGGAGAAATGTCTGTTTGGGTCTTCTGTCTATTTTTTTAGTTGGGTTGTTTGGTTGTTTTTGATATTGTATGAATTCTTTATATATTTTGGATATTAACCTCTTATCAGATACATGATTTGTAAATATTTTGTCCCATTCAGTAGATTGCCTTTTTATTTTGTTGATTGTTTCCTTTGCTGTGCAGAAGCTTTTTAGTTTGATGTAGTCCCACTTCTTCATTTTTTCTTTTGTTGCTTTTACTTTTGGTGTCAAATTAAAAAAAAAAAAAAAAAGATCATTACTAAGACCCGTGTCAAAGACTTACTGCCTATGTTTTCCTCTTGGAGTTTTATGGTTTATATCTCACATTTAGGTCTTTAATCACTTTGAGTTTATTTTTGTGTATGGAATAAGATAATGGTGTAGTTTCATTTTTTGGCATGTACTGGTCTAATTTTCCCAGCACCATACATTGAAGATGTCTTTTCCCTCTTGTATATTCTTGCCTCCTTTGTCATAGATCAATTGACCATATTAGCATAAATATTAGTTTATTTGTAGGGTCTCTATATGTTCTTTTTTTTTTTTTTTAAGATTTTATTTATTTATTTGACAGAGAGAGATCACAAGTAGGCAGACAGGCAGGCAGAGAGAGAGGAGGAAGCAGGCTCCCTGCTGAGCAGAAAGCCCGATGCGGGACTCAATCCCAGGACCCTGAGATCATGACCTGAGCCGAAGGCAGTGGCTTAACCCACTGAGCCACCCAGGCGCCCCTCTATATGTTCTTTTGAACTGTGTGTGTATTTTCATGCCAGGACCATGTTTTGATTATTATAGCTTCAAAGCATAGCTTGAAATCTAGGATTGTGATACCTCAAGCTCTGTTGTTCTTTTGCAAGATTCCCTTGGCTATTTGGGGTCTTTATGATTCCATACAGATTTTAGGATTATTTGTTCGAGTTTTGTGGAAAATGCTATCAGTTTATTGACAAAGATTGCATTGAGCCTGTAGATTGCTTTGGGTAGTATGGATGTTTTAACCATATTAATTCTTCCAATCCATGAACATGGGATATCTTTCTATTTGTGTCCTCTTCCTTTTTTTTTTTTTTTTTTTTCATCCTTGTCTTATAGGTTTCAGAGTACAGGTCTTTCACCTCCTTCTTTATGTTTATTCCTAGGTATTTTATTCTTTATGGTACAATTGTAAATGGAATTGTTTTCTTGATTTCTCTTTCTGCTACTTTGTTAGGTGTATATAGAAATGCAACCAATTTCTGTGTATTAATTTTGTATCTTGTACTTACTTTTGTCCAGGTACTTGTACTGTACTAAGGGTTTCACATATATCTTTTATCACAACTCTATGAAGTATGAGCTCATTCTTAATGAGAGAGTAAGGCACAGAGAGGTTAAATTGCTCATCCAATGAAGTCCTACTGCTAAGAAGTTGCAACATTGGGATTTAAACCCAGCCATCCTTCTCCTTCACAGGTACCTGTATAGCAAAATTGGGATTCGAAACCAGGTGTCCTGCTCATTCACTGGCACCTGTACCACTGCATTGTGCTAAGCAAGCAGGACATGCCCTGCAGTGGCCCCTCTGAGGCTGAGGCTCTGAAATCCTTCAGTTGCCCCATCAGAAAGGGTGGCTCCTTCCTCTCTAACTTAAGCCACACCTAAGGCCAGCACTTTATTTTATTTAATTAATTAATTTATTTATTTTATTATGTTAGTCACCACACAGTCCATTGTTAGTTTTCAATGCAGTGTTCACTGTTTGCATATGATACCCAGTGCTCCATGCAATCCGTGTCCTCCTTAATACCCACCACCAGGCTTGGAAGCTAAAAACCATCCTGCTCAAGAATATTTGGGTCAACCAGGAAATCAACGAATTTAAACAATTCATGGAAACCAATGAGAACAAAGACACATTGATCCCAAACCCATGGGATATGGCAAAGTTGGTCCTAAGGGGGCAAATGCATAGCTATCCAATCCTCAAAAAAAAAATAGAGAAACCCCAAATGTACAAACCGCCTTTACACCTTAAAGATCTGGGGAATTTACAACAAATTAAACCTAACCCATGCACAAGAAGGGAAGTAATTAAGATTAGAGCAGAGATCAGTGAATTAGAAACCAGAAATACAGTAGAAGGGTAGCCCTTTAGATAATGTGGAATGGCTTTGTGAGACAGAATTTACTGAAACTAACGTATGACAGTAATACCCTCTTCTTCACCTGAGACTATCAAAGTCACCTCTGTGTTGGAACATTTACTTCTTTCTCATGACCTTTACTTCTCCTATAGCAGAACCAAGCATCATTTATGAAGTTTCTATAACCATATAAGTAATATTTTCCCCATTTTATAGATTAAGAAGCTGGAGTTTGGACAAGTTATTCCCCAGCAATTGATTAAATTAGATGACATTTTGGCCTGGAGAAATTGTGCTGGCAGGGCTTGGACTGGACTTACAGGAAGGCTACGCTGTGGAGAGGAAGCCCACTATGCCCAAGGGCCAGTGCCGGGATCACGAAGCATTGTAGGAAGTAGCAATGAGTAGGTGTTATGCTTTGTTATTTGACCTGGAGGTATCTGTCCATCTACCTCTTTGCTCTTAGACAACAAAAACATGTTAAACTATTAACTTGTTTGCACAAGGCTATGAAGTACATCTCAGTTTGTCCAAAACTCTTAGGCCAAGCCCATGAGAGCTTTAATTATTGTCTCAGAAACCTGGAAAATAGAATAAATGGAGAAATTATAATCCCTGAATGATCAAACTTCACATTTTCCCCTGGTAGATTTTTTTACTGCTCTAACACAGTAAAATTCAAGACCAACCATTCAAAGAAATTATGTTACCTAGAGGACAAGGCCTCCATTCCTGTTAGCTCCAAGCCCCCCATCCCCACCTGACAATGTGAACAAGCAGGTGAGAAAGAAGTACTCACCACCCAAGAGCAAGTCTATGAATGAGGAAGTTGGGCTATAGGACATCTTTGGGGTAGGATCTCATGCTGCCATCCAAATAATGTTTACAAAGTGAAAAGAGCAGACTCCATAACTGTATGCATACTGTGACTTTTTATTCAGTTAAAAAAAAAAAGGATTGGAAGTAGACTGAGATTTTAATTTATGAGAAGATGAATGAAATTTGTCCTTAATTGTCCTTTCTAAGTTTTTACAAGCCTCTCTTTTCCTCCCTCTCCCTCTGACCTATCCATATTTAGATATATTGCCACCCAGACTATAGTTCTTGGGCTTTGAGTTTCTCTCCAACCCTACCATAAAAGATTAAAAACATCCATACCAATTTGGCATGCATGATCTTAAATTTGACCCTTTAGAGTTTTTTCTTTTTATTACAAACCAGAATGGAGAAAA
Source organism: Lontra canadensis (assembly GCF_010015895.1). NCBI lineage: Eukaryota > Metazoa > Chordata > Mammalia > Carnivora > Mustelidae > Lontra > Lontra canadensis. The sequence continues at coordinate 8,999,573 of NW_022631022.1, read as the reverse complement.
CCACTCATTTTTCTGACATTTTGGGGCGTACAGCTTATAAGTGAATTTCTGAAGGCTGCATTGTACTTTGAAATTCATAAGTGATTTCTTTTCCCTCTCAATAGATGAGCTTCCAGACCTCAAGAATATGAAATTAATTTCAAATACTGTGTAGTCCATCTTCCTTTCTCCACAAACCCATATCAAGGGAAGTTCTCTTTTGAAAGAGAAAGCAGGTTATTAAATAAGATTACTTAAATGGTAAATATAATTCCACTTCTAAGAAAAGTGACATTCCAGAACTATTTGCTTGAGAAAAAGCAAAAGAAACTTTTTAAGAAGTTGTGCAACAGAAGGAATACAGGAGAAGCAGCTGAGCGATCTGGATGCTAGTCGTAACTCAGCCAGTGAAAGCTTGTGTAAGCTTGGCTGGGCCACCTAAAAAAATCTGTGTCCCCCACACCCTGTCCCCAACTTTATGGAACCACCAGATGGCAAATGCCTGAATTGTCTACTGACTCCGCCCGAGTTACTCATAGGTCTTCACTCTACGTATTCCTTCCTGGATGACATAGGAGCTGCTCAGGTCTCTGCCATATTAATATAAAAGCAAAACCAAAGCACTTCCTGATAGGAAATTTCTCCCCTTCCTCCACTTCACAGTCCAACTTTCTTCAGAGTTGCCTGCACACGTCCTGTACTTCTCTACCTGCTTTGACCCCTTAACCTACTCTCAACTAATCCACCACATCTGCGCTTCTTAAGGTCACCTGTAAACCTTTCAGACTTTTTCTTCTGTGACTTTCCAGCAGCATTTGCCAGCGTTGACCATCCCCTCCTCCTCGAAATGGCTTCTCTTGGTTTCCATTACATCATGTTCTGTTGACTGATTATTATTATTATTTTATTATATAATGTATTATTTGTTTCAGGGGTACAGGTCTGTGATTTGTCAGTTTTACACAATTCACAGCACTCACCATAGCATATACCCTCCCCAAGGTCCATCACCCAGCCACCCCATCCTTCTCACCTCCCTCCCCTCCCTCTTAATGTTTCCTGACATTAAGAGTCTCTTATGGTTTGTTTCCCTCTCTGGTTTCATCTTGTTTCATTTTTCCCTCCCTTCCCCTATGAGCCTGCCTCTTGTTTCTCAGATTCCTCATATCATTGAGATCATTTGATAATTGTCTTTCTCTGATTGACTTATTTCACTTAGCATAATACCCTCTAATTCCATCCACATCATTGCAAATGGCAAGATTTTGGGTATTTTGAGGGCTGCATAATATTTCATTGTGTATATATACCACATCTTCTTTATCCATTCATGTGTTGATGGACACCTAGGCTCTTTCCATAGTTTGGCTATTGTGGACATGGCTGCTATAAACATTCAGGTATATGTGCCCCTTTGGATCACTACATTTGTATCTTTGGGGTAAATAACCACTAGTGCAACCGCTGGGTCATATGGTAGCTCTATTTTCAACTTTTTGAGGAACCTCCATACTGTTTTCAAGAGTGGCTGCACTAGCTTGCATTCCCATCATCTGTTGGCTTATTTTCTCATAAGTTTCTTTCAAAGATTTCCTTAGTGTTATTTTTCCTGGCCCTTCTTCACGTTAGTTCCTCAAGGTTCTAACACTATTTCCTCTCACTCATACTTTCCCTGGGTATTCTTACCCAGTGACTCTTGTTTCTAGAATTCCTTTCCAGGTCTGTCTCCTGGACTCCCAAACTATATGTTCAACCACTTACTGAATATCTCCACTTGGATTTTCCATAGTCATCTCAGACTCAGTGTGTCCAAAACTGTGCTCACCATCTCTCCTACAGAAATTGACTATCTTCTATGCAACTTGTCTCAGTGAAAGGCATTGCCATCCATTCAGTAACCCAAGCTAGAAATGTGGGAGTAATTTTTGACTCTTGCCTTTCTCATACCCATTGATGACAAGGTCCTGTCATCAATTCTGCCTCTTAAGTATCTCTAGAATCTGTTGTCCATTTCCTACCACCTTTAGGAGAGGAAATGTGAATGGTGGAGAGTAAATGGGTGAAACCTGGCTCTGTTGTCACAGCTATACGGTTCTGGACAAATTGTTCAATTTCCCTCTGCCTTAAAATTAAAAATAGTAATAATGTCTTTCTTGGGCACTTGCTCTGGATGTTGGAGAGGAAATAGTTTCCCCTGTCCATCAAGGTTCTTCTTGGTGGCCCAAGAATGAAATTGATGCAAGACAGACTAATAAGAGAAAAAAAAAAAAAAACTTAATTACATGCACACAGAGGCCCAATAAGGACCAAGGCAAGCAATTTTTATACTTTTTAGACAACGAGGCAATAAATCCCTGAGGCATTGACAGGATAAAGAACATTTATGTTTAGTGAGCTTTAGTCAGTAAGGAACTCTAAGCTTTAGTTAGTAAGGAATTCTAAGCAGAATTTGGGCTGGGTTAGTAAATTAGTAAAATGTAGCAAGATTGTTTATATAGGCTTCTTGGCTCTGAATTTCCTATTCCTGGTGATAAAGATCTCTTTATCTCCTGGTACAAAAAGGGCACCTTTCACAAGGGAGATTTATTTCTGCTTTTAGAGACAAAGTGGAGTAGGAGCTCAGCATGCTCTTTTTGAATTTTTTTTTTTAAAGATTTTATTTATTTATTTGACAGAGAGATCACAAGTAGGCAGAGAGGCAGGCAGAGGGACGGTGGGACGGGGAGGTGGGGGGAAGCAGGCTCCCTGCTGAGCAGAGAGCCCAATGCAGGGCTCGATCCCAGGACCCTGAGATCATGACCTGAGCTGAAGGCAGAGGCTTAAACAACTGAGCCACCCAGGTGTCCCTGATTGGTTTCTTAAGTAACTTTTATTTAAAATAATATGCAAAAGCGGCACATTTTGGAGCAGCTGCCCTTGGCCCCTCCTCTGAAACTTCCCTGGAAGTTTTACACTTTAGAAGTTGAGCTGGTAGATTATTTTGTCTTGCCGAACCAGTCTTGGTCATGACAATGTCAGTTCAATCAAGCTCCTTTTAGGAGGTGGTGGTGCAGGTATGTTCAAAATTAGCTTATCTGCTTACTAATCAGGTATTAAGAGGCATTTCTATGAAAACAAAAGAAAAGCAATGGCTAATGATTGGAGCAAATTATAAACCAGTTTCTGATTCTGAGGGCAGCCGATAGAGACTTCTAGATGTCATGGTGAAGGCATCTTCAGATAGAGTGAGGGCAGGCAGTGGCAGTCTGATTTTCCTGGTTTGTAGTTCGAATGTCTCTGGTGATCTCTGTGAATGTGGCCCACAGAGCAGCAGGCATGAAGATTGCCTATATGTTGTAGTGATTTCTCTCAAGTGTATATGAAGTCATTCATATTCAGTTTGTAGGGTTTCAGGAAAAGGGCAGCCTAGTTCTCCATGATTCCAAGTCAAAAGGATGGGAGAAAATTGGAAATGTTAGTTTGTAAAGCCGTAGCCAACTACTTGAGGAAACCAGAAGAATTCAATATCCAGTCCAGCTTATAGGCAGACAACAAACCCTCAGTAGGTCAGAACTAGAATCTAATATCCACAAAGCTGTGTTGCAAACATACTTTCTCTAAAATTACCTGCATTTCCTCCAAAGAGAGCCAAATTAAGACCAATTTCATTAAGTTTGGCCTGATTATTTATGTAAGTGCCATAAGAATATTGATTGATTATAGACTCTTTTAAATCTGCTTTGCTAGAACTTTTCATAAGGAATTTCCAGATTGAACTTTTAATAGCTCCACAAGGCTAAAACTTGAAGCCAAATACTTGTCATCAGACTTTGTCTGCAATATCTACAGATTTGGGTTAATTGCTCTTTTCTCAAAATCCCGCAATGTTCCTGCAATTGCAGGAAGTGACATTCTTTACTCACCCAGTAAGGGTGCTAGGAAGTCTGTAAGCAAGGCATCTGGCTGGGTTTCCTAGGTGACTTATTGGCTTTATAAAGTCAACCTGTTTCTTAATGCTGTCTGGTCATATTTGAGTCTAGGTGCATTCTCAGATATGACATTCTAGTCAAAGCCTTGACTGGATGATAGAACCAGTGTTTCCAACCATGTCCTGTTACAAGAAAAACAGATTCTTATTGAATGTAGGCAAGTAAATGTATTGCTATGAAAATATAAGAATACTCATTGAGAGTTCCCAAGTTTTGGAGGGATCAGGTAGGGAAAAATGATTAAATGTTTCAAGTCTGCTTACAACGGTATAATTTATCACATTGCTGTAAGTCTTAGCTTAAGATAAGCAGTCCACTTAAATCAGGGAAAAAAAGGATTTAAAAAAAAAAATCAAAGTTTCAGGGGTGCCTGGGTGGCTCAGTCAGTTAAGGGTCTGCCTTTGGATCATGTCATGATCCCAGAGTCCTGGGATCCACCACATGGGGCTCCGCACTGGGCAGGGAGCCTGCTTCTCTCTCTCCCCTCCCCCGAACTTGTGCTCGTTCTCTCTCTTATGCTCTGTCTCTCTCAAAAAGTAAAATCTTTAAAAAGAAATCAATGTTTCAAAGGAAAAAAAATCTTAAAAGTGATAATTATACTCCCCAGTTTATTCAGTCCCATGTTATTAATTCTTGTTCTGCTTGAAATAGATTTTCAATTAGTTCTGGAAACATTTATCAATGTTCAGCGTTAAGGTCTTAAGGTTGTCAGAAACCTGTATTTGTCAAGAGTCCTTTCCATGAACCTCTCTGAAGATGAAGTACATTTGCAAAAGCATCTGAGTACAACAAGGAGTGTAAATGACAAAAGACTTAAAAATGGCCATGGTCAAAGATCTGATGAGAATTCTTTTTTTTTTTTTTTTTTTT